>NW_022436972.1:1894454-1910706 GCF_009761245.1 Sapajus apella
AGCGGAAGAGAAGAAAATAGATGGATGTTGAAGGCTGACGGGACTTAGGGAGAAGGTGCTCAGGACGACTCTCAGGTTTCTTTTTTTCTTCTTCTTATTCATTTATTTTATTTTGAGAGAGGGTCTTACTCTGTCACCCAGGCTGGAATGCAGTGGCCTGGGCCAATTCATGGCTCACTGCAGCCTTGACTTCCTGGGCTCAGGTGATTCTCCCACCTCAGCCTCCCAAGTAGCTGGGATTACAGGCACCTGCTACTATGCCTGGCTAATTATTTGTATCTTTTTTTTTTTTTTTTTTTTTTTTTATGGGCTCATCCCTGAGGAATTTTTTTTTTAATTTTTTTGTAGAGACGGGGGTCTTGACACGTTTCTTAGGCTGGTATTGAACTCCTGGGCTCAAGCAATCCACCTGCCTTGACCTCCCAAACTACTGGACTCTCAGGTGTCTGCCCTAAGACAAACTGGGTGTTCGGAAATGCCCTTTATTAAGATGGGAATGACTGGCAGAGAAAGCAGCTTGGAGAAATAGTGCAATTTTGACAAGGTAAGGTTGAAAATTCAAATAATAGGGCCGGACGCGGTGGCTCAAGCCTGTAATCCCAGCACTTTGGGAGGCCGAGGCGGGTGGATCACGAGGTCAAGAGATCGAGACCATCCTGGTCAACATGGTGAAACCCCGTCTCTATTAAAAATACAAAAAATTAGCTGGGCATGGTGGTGCGTGCCTGTAATCCCAGCTACTCAGGAGGCTGAGGCAGGAGAATTGCCTGAACCCAGGAGGCGGAGGTTGCGGTGAGCCGAGATCGTGCCATTGCACTCCAGCCTGGGTAACACGAGTGAAACTCCGTCTCAAAAAAAAAAAAAAAAAAACAACGAAAATTCAAATAATAATGTCAGGTAATCAGTTTGACATACAAGTCTGGAGGTTAGAAGAGATGTCTGGGGTGGGGATAGAAATTTGGGAGTCAGGCCAGGCATGGGGGCTCAAGCCTGTAATCCTAGCACTTTGGGAGGCCAAGGTGGGTAGATAACTTGAGATCAGGAGTTCAAGACCAGCCTGGCCAACATGGGGAAACCTGTCTCTACTAAAAATACAGAAATTAGCTGGGCATGGTGGCAGACACCTGTAATCCCAGCTACTCGGGAGGCTGAGGCAAGAGAATTACTTTGAACCTGGGAGGCAGAGGTTGCAGGGAGCCAAGATGGCACCACTGCACTCCAGCCTAGGTAACAGAGTCAGACTCTGTCTATAAAAAAAAAAAAGAAGGAGTCAGTAGCCTATGGATAGTATTTAAACCATGAGACTGAAATCTGGGAAGAAGTGAGATCATCTAGGGAAAACAGTTCAGAAGGAGGAGAGAAGAGCTCAGAAAATACAATATCCTAGTGAAATTGTATACTCTGCAAGAAACTAGGCTTCTAAGTGTTGGGCTGCAGCAGCCAGCAGGCTTCCCTTTTCATCGGGGAATGAAATTATTCTGTTCATTGATCTATCCTGTTATGTATATCTATATCTATTTTCTAAGTGAATCCTCATCTAAAGGTCCTATTTTTCCCCCTTGCTATCTGAGCCAAAGGAAGAATCCATGTTTTGCGGAGACCTGAATCACACAATTTGGGGGGGCTTCTTTAGGAAAAAGAATACAAAATTCTAAGTATAAAATTAGGCTCAAAAGTAAGTATTGGCCGGGCGCGGTGGTTCACGCCTGTAATCCCGGTGGTTCACGCCTGTAATCCCAACACTTTGGGAGGCCAAGGTGGGCGGATCACAAGGTCAGGAGATCGAGACCATACTGGCCAACATGGTGAAACCCCGTATCTAAAAAAAAAAGTAAGTATTTATTTAGAATTGAATCACAACAAATTACAGATTTTCAGAAGCTGACAAAATCAAGACAAGTAACAACTTTTACTTTAATGAATTAGTTATTAATTAACCACATGACACAACTTTTTTTGTTTCTTTTCTTTTCTTTTCTTTTTTTGAGACAGGGTCTCACTCTGTCACCCAGGCTGGAGAGCAGTGGTGCAGTCTTGGCTCACTGCAGCCTCTGTCTCCTGGGCTCAAACAATCCTCCCACTTCAGCCTCTGGAGTAGCTGGGACTACAGGTGCACACCACCATGCCCAGCTAATGTTTTTATTTTTAGTGGAAATGGGGTTTCACCATGTTTCGCAGGCTGGTTTCCAATTCCTAGACTTAATCAATCCACCTGCCTCAGCCTCCCAAAGTGCTGGGATTACATGCATTAGCCATTGTGCCTAGCTACAAAACTTTTTTCCTACCTTTTCTCGCTGCATAATTTTTGATTGTCTCTTCTCATGACAATGCTTTTGGAAATCATTCTATAGAAAGAATAGAAAGATAATTCAATCTTTTATAAAGCCTATGGTCAATCAAAGTTTACATATATTTTTTATCTGTCCTTATGATGTGTTCCCACAAACTTTATTTTTTATTATTAATAATAGTTTAAATTTTTTACATCACAACTCAAGATTGGTTATGCCATGTAAATTTTTAGAAGTATTGTCAAATTTGAGAAAATCTTGATCAAATTTCTTTAACATATGAGTGGTAAGATTTTACTGCTTTGATGCCGATTTATATCTATCTTGTCTGGAACCACCCAACTATAAGGAAAAGATGTGTTAGATATGCTAGGACACAGTCCAATCACGGATGCATAAAACTTATGACTTCACACAAAAGCACACTTGAGGTTTGTAACAATGCTATAGGCTTAGCCCTGCAAACACAGAAATTCCAATTAATTCTATTTGGTGTCATTCCCATTTAAAAAAATGAATGTGTTTACACTTGCACATGGTACACTGATGAACACATTCCTTATAGGGAGGACTTCAATTTAACAAGGTATTGATGAGAACCTAAGCTTTTAGATGACAATTTAACAAGTTTGATGACTGGAAGAATTTTCTACAGATTAAGTTCTAGCTTTGCATATTTCACATCTTATTTCTCCTCCACTAGCCAACATTGTAGGCTCAATACAATTTCTGGCCTTCGATTTTTTTTTTTTTTTTTTTTTGCCATATTCTTCCATGCTGTCAAGTTCAATCTGTCCTTGAATTTTTGTGTCATGGTTCATAGCTAGTTGGCATTAGGAGTTAGGAGTGCACTTAGAAGCTATTCCTACAACTTGGATGACTATCAGTGACAGAATTGACTGTGAGTTCCACAGAGACATCTCACTGAAACCAAACTAAATAAATATATCCCCAACTCAACATCCCAACATCACCCAACATGTGGGGAAGTCCAAGTGGAAACAGACAATAGTTTTAACCAGTTGCAGATAAAATACATTACTTCTGAACATCTTACAAATACGTATAACCATGACAGCACATTACTAGGGCCCTGTGTGAGCCACATTTTATTAGCTTCATGGTATATCTACCTCTAGTCACAGCACTAAACCTCCCAGAACAGCAGTTTACCCACAACTAGATCCCTTTTTCATTCTTTCTTTGAGGGAGAACTGTTATTTCACTCTCCTCATAAACTCTTGTGAGTTAGTCGTGGGGAAATTTCAAAGCGATGATTTAAGGAACTGCTCTGGAAACTCCAAAGCCTAGTATTTTAGTTTCAGTTTTGCAAGATGAAAACAGTTGTGGAGACTGGTTGTACAACAAAATGAATATGCTTAACATGACTGAACTGTACACTTAAAAATGGTTAAGGCATTATAAAGATACATGCACGCATATGTTCATTGCAACACTATTCAAAATAGCAAAGACGTGGAATCAACCCAATGTCCATGAAAGACAGACTAGATAAAGAAAATGTGGTACATATACACCGTGGAATACCATGCAGCCCATAAAAAGGAATGAGATCATGTCATTTGCAGGGACATGGACGGAGCTAGAAGCTGTTATCCTCAGCAAACTAACGCAGGAATGGAAAACCAAACACCACATGTTCTCACTTATAAGTGGGAGCTGAATGATGAGAACACATGGACACAAAGAAGGGAACAACACACACTGGGGCCTGGGAGGTGGGGACTGGGGGAGGGAAAGCATCAGGAAGAATAGCTAATGGGTGCTGGGCTTAATACTCAGGTGATGGGTTGATCTGTGCAGCAAACCAGCATGGCACATGTTTACCTATGTAACAAACCTGCACATCTTGCACATGTACCCCTGGAATAAAACTTGAAAAAATAAATAAATAATACAAAAAATAAAAGAGGAGTGCTAAAAAAAAAAAAATGGTTAAGGCAGCCATAAAAAAGAACAAAGTTATGTCCTTTGCAGCAATCTGGATGTAGCTAGAGGCCATTAGCCTGAGCAAATTAATGCAGAAACAGAAAACCAAATACCTCACGTTCTCACTTAAAAGTAGATGCTAACCACTGGGTACTCATGGACACAAAGATGGGATCAATATGAGGTAGATCAGCAGAACTTGTTTTTTGAGAACACATCATCATCCTGCTCATCAAAACAGGTTGTAGCAGAGAAATAGGCCCAAACCAGCCAGGACCAAGATGGCAACAAAAGCGACCTCTAGTTGCCCTCATTGCTCATTATATACTAATTAAAACTCATTTGAATAAGACACTCCCACCAGCATCATGACCATTTATAAATGACGACATGGCCACAACCCAGAAGTTATCTTACTCAGGCCCAGCGCAGCAGCTCATGCCTGTAATCCCAGCACTTTGGGAAGTCCAGGCAGGTGGGCCACTTGAGCTCAAAACATGTCAAAACCCTGTCTCCACAAAAAAATACAAAAAAATTTAGCTAAGTGTGGTGGCACACGCCTGTAGTCCAGCTATTTGTGAGGCTGAGGCAGGAGGATTGCTTGAGGTTGGGAGATGGAAGTTGTAGTGAGCTGAGATCACATCACTGCACTCCAGCCTGGGGGTCAGAACAAAAAAATACTGTATAGGTTCTGGGAACTCCTTGCCCCCTTTCCAGAAAGTTTGCGAATAACTCGCCCCTTATTTAACATATAATTAAGAGTGGCTATAATAGCTATTGCAGCTATTATAGCCAGCAATCCACAAAGGCCACTCTGCCTATGGGATAGCCCTGCTTGCTCTATGGAGCAGTCATTTTGTTGTACCCCACACTGCAGCTCTAATAAATTTGCTTTCTTTCATGCTGGCTCACTATCGAATTATTTCCTGAGAGAAGCCAAGAATCTCCTGAGCTGAGCCCCAATATTGAGGTTTCTCTGCATCAAATAAATATTGGGGACTCTGAAAGGGGAGAGAGAAGGAAGGAGGCAAGGGCTGAAAAACTTCCTATTATGTGCTATGCTCACTACTTGAGTGACAGGATCATTAGAAGCCCAAACCTCAGCATCATGCAATATACTCATGTAATAAAACTGAATCTTAAAACAAAAAATAAAAAATACAATTTTAAAAGAATGGTCAAGTTGGCAAATTTTATTTTTTTTAGAGATGACTACTTTGGGAGGCTGAGGAGGGAGGATTCTTGAGCCTAGGAGTTTGAGACCAGCCTGTTGCCCAGCCCTGGATTACAGGCATGAGCCACTGTGTTTTATGGACTTTTACATTTTTAACCACCCCCCAACACACTTTTCATCTCTTCCATATCTATTGTCATAACACTGTTCTAATTCCTAAAGGTGTACATTTTATTACGGTGTTCTCCTCTTTGTATGTGGGAGATCCATTCCAGGGTCCCTAGTAGATGCCTGAAATCTTGAATAGTACCAAACCCTATATATACTATGTGGTTTGTTTTTGTTTTTGTTTTTGATACAGAGTCTTGATCTGTCACCCAGACTGGAGTGCAGTGGCACAATCTTGGCTCACTGCAACCTCCACCTTCTGGGCTGGAACGATTCTCCTGCCTCAGCCTCCCGAGTAGCTGGGATTACAGGTGTGTGCCACTACATCCAGCTAACTGTTGTATTTTTAGCAGAGACGGGGTTTCACCATGTTGGTCAGGCTGGTCTCGAACTCCTGACCTCGTGATTTGTCCGCCTTGGCCTCCCAAAGTGGCGGGATTACAGGCATGAGCCACCATGCTCAGCAATACTATGCTTTTTTCTTATGCATACATATCTAAAGTTAAATTTAAAATTAGGCACAGTAATAGATTAACAACAATAACAATAAATTAGAACAATTATAAAAATGTGCCAGCATCACTACTCTTGTGCTTTTATTATTCTTGTGCCATTATTAAGGTAAATTAAGGGTTCCTGGAACACAAGCACTGTGATACCATGACATTTGACCTGAGAACCAAGACAGCTACTAAGTGAATAATGGGTAGAAGGGTGTAGACAGTGTGGCTCACTGGACAAAGGGATGATTTGTGTCCTGGGTGGGTTGGAGCCAGATGGTGTGAGATTTCATTATGCTACTCAAACCAGTGTGTAATTTAAAACTTATTATTTCTGGAATTTTCCACTTAATATTTTTGGACCACGGTTGACTGCTGGTAACTGAAACTGTGGAAAGCGAAATTGTGGATGGGGGTAGTAGGTTCATTCAAAAAATTGTGAATGCTTTTAAAATGAAGTATACCATAGAGACAAAAGTGAATAAACCAGAAGTATATTGATTAATGAATAATGTCAAAGTGAAGACACTTTTGTGACCACTACCCAGGTCAAAAAAACAGAACATCACTAACTTTCCAGAAGTCCCCTTTATGTCTCCTCCCAGATGTCCTCTTCTCTCCTTTTTAAATGTAACCACCATCCTGACTTCTAACATCATGTATTAGTTTTGCCTGCTTTCAAACTTTTATCTAAATGAAATCATATAGAATGTACTCTTATGTCCCTGGTTTCTTTCTCTTAACATCATGTTTATGAAATTCATCTGTGTTCTTTCATCTAGCAATATTCCATCCATTTTTATTGGTGTATAGTATTCCATTGGATGAATATATATCCCATAACTATTTTATCTATTTTATGGTTTATAAGCATTAGCATTTTTTCAATGCTATGGAAATGGAAGAGATGAAAAGTATGTGGGGGTGGTTAAATTTTTCATTTTTTCATGTACAATATTGTTCCTAGCAACGTTGGCCTATAACGACCAACGTCGCTAGGAACAATATTGTTAAAATGCACATGGTGAATGAAGAGAACCCCCCACAACAGGCTTTGTGTGAGTAACGTGGCTGTTTATTCACCTGGGTGCAGGTGGGCTGATGCCGAAAAGGGCATCAGTGAAGGGCGGTAGGATAAGAATTGGTTTTTATAGGTTTGGGGTGGGCAGTAGAGTTACAAAAGTTACTTTAGGGAGTAGTGGAGTCACGAGGTTGGAAACAATAGAGAATGTCTTAAAGTTAAGTTGGCACCACAGGGGTTGATCACTTCTTTGGTCTTCCAGTTACTTTAGATTTTCCAGGAAGTCATCTGGAGTGTCCGTGCAGGTTTGGAGTATCTGTGCAGGTCACAGGTTAGCATGGCGTCCATGGCACCGTCAGTCAGCCTAAAACACTTTACAAATATTGGACATGACTTTTGATGCACCTTTGGTATAAAATGTAAGTATTTCTGTTGGAAATTCACCTAGGAGTTAAATTGTTATGTATGCATATATTTATTTTCATATATTTATTTTAAATAGATAATGCCAAACTGTTTCCGAATGTAGACACACAATTTAAACTCAAATTGCAGGATATAAATATATTCCATTCACTCTACATTCTTGACACTTGGTATTGTTGCTTTTAAAATTTTGGACATTTTGTCAGTTGTACTGTAGTGTACAGGCCAAGGAAAACTTCCTCTTCATCCTACAAAGTTTCACCGAAAAATTAATTTATAAAAGGTAGATTGCAGAAAAGGCTTAAAAATTTTAAAACGTACACATGGGGAGAATCACAGAGTGATTGTCCACCCCCAAAGGTGTTCAGAAACTTATACATCATCCTCGTAAAACAGGTTATGGGGGAGAAGAACAGAATTCTGTTGAGGGGATTACTAGGTAGAATGAATGGATCAGGAAGCAGAGATTAATCTGTACCTAATCTTGTGAAAGGGTCTGTTCAGGTGTGGTTACATTCTTGGCCTTAAAGGGAGGGAAAGAAAAAAACAGCTGTTCTCCTTGGTGGGTCTGGGTCTTAGGCAGATAAAGCAGCTTTGGAAAATTTGTTTCTTCTTTGGGAAAGTATGGGGGAGGGTGGAGAGTGGAGGGTGAGAATGTCAGAGAGACCTTGAGGTATTGGTTTCTGAGTCCAAATGGTAGTATTCATTTTTGTTTTAATTTCCATTCCCTTGATTACTAATGGTGTTGAACACCTTTTCACATGATATTTTAGGCTATTTGTGTATCTTTTTTTTTTTTTAGGAGATAGGGTCTCACTCTGTTGGTCAGGTTGGAATGCAGTGGCACAATCATGGCTCATTGCAGACTTGACCTCCGGGGCTCAAGTGATCCTCCCACCTCAGCTTTCCAAGTAGCTGAGACTACTGGTGCACGCCACCATATCCGGCTAATTTTTAAATATTTTGTAGCAATAGAGTCTCACAATGTTGCCTGGGCTGGCCTCAAGGAATCCTCCTGCCTCAGCTTCCCAAAGTGCTGTATTACAGGCATAAGCCACCATATCCAGCCCTTTTATGTCATCTTTTGAGAAATGCCTTTTCAAATCTCTTGCTAATTTTTTTATTGGGGTGCTTATTTTTTTCTTATTGATTTGTACAATTTCTTTACATGTTGTGATTATAAGCCCTTTACTGGTTGTATGTGTTGTACATATTCTACTCCCCATTTTCACTATTTTAGAGGTGGCTTTAAAGATTAAATTCTTGATTGCACAACTGCACTCCAGCCTGAGCGACAGAGCGAGACTGTCTCTCTCTCCCTCTCTCTCATACACACACACACACAAGAAAGAAAGAAAAGAAAAAGAAAAAAAGATTAAATTCTTGGCTCGGTGCTGCCACTCACACCTAAGCAACATAGCAAGACCTCCTCTCTACTTGAAAAAAAATTAGTTGGGTATGGTGGCATGTGCCTGCAGTCTCAGCTACTCAGGTTAGGAGGTTGAGGTGGAAGAATCATTTGAACCTGGGAGATGGAGGCTGCAGTGAGTTATTATCTTGCTACTGTACTGCAGCCTGAGCAACTGAGGAAACTCCTGCCTCAAAATAAATAAATATATATTTTTTTCTTTTTCTGAGACTGAGTCTCAGTCTGTCGCCTAGGCTGGAATGCAGTGGCATGATTATGGCTCACTGCAACTTCGATCTCCTGAGCTCAATCAATCAGCCCACCTCAGCCCCCTGAGTAGCTGGGACTACAGGTGCACACTACCATGCCTGGCTAACATTTGTATTTTTTGTAGGCAGGATTTTGTTATGCTGCTCAGGCTGGTCTCTGACTCCTAGGCTCAAGCGATCCTTCTGCCTTGGCCTTCTAAAGTGCTGGGATTACAGGCGTGAGCCACCATGCCTGGCCTGGAACTGTTAAATCTTACTGGTGAATTTAACTCCTCAGTATAAAATGTCCCTCTTGAGGAGTATTTCTTGCTGTTAGTGCTCATTATACATTTTTACCAGCTTTTTACTTTTAGTTTTTTTGATTCTTTATTTTTAAGGTGGCATATTATGGTAGATTTTATTTTCTAAAGATGGCTTCAACAGTATTGAAGCAGGAGCGGCCTTGAACAAACCTCTCGAACACTGAACTGGGAAGGAAGTGGCTTTTTATTCGGCCAGGAGTCTTGGCAGACTCCTGTCTCAAGAACCGAGCTCCCCGACGAGAAAATCCTGGCCTCTTTTAAAGGCTCACAATCTTAGAGGGTACAAGTGAGAGGGTCGTGATTGATAAGGTAAGTGAGGGGTACGTGACTTAGGTGGGGGTTTGAGCAAGATTGAGCGAGAACAATGCTTTCTGGAGGGCGTTTCTCCATATTATGCCTGCATCTATAGATGGGAGTGTGATTAAGGGTGGGGGTTTAACCTTTAACCTCCAGGTCCAGCTAGTGGCCCCGGTTTTGTCTCCTCCACTGACCTTGGTCTCCTTCCTCAGTATCTCCCCAACCCACATGTTCTTCTAGAAACTACCTCCTCATCAAAAGATAAGAGTTAAATTCCCTACTCCCTGAGTCTGGGTAGGCAGGTGCCTGCTTCCATGAATAGGCTATAGTGGAAGTGACACCGTGTAACTTCTCCGGTTCAGTTAGAAAAGGCCATGCAGTTTCTGCCCGATTCTCTTTAGACACTCTTGGAACCCAGCCACAATGCTGTGAGGGAGCCCAAGCAGTCCATATTGAAGACCAGGTGGAGCAGAATTGAGGCCTTGGCCCACAGCCCCGGGTGATCTACCATATGACAGCTAGCACCAACTTGCCAGCCATATGACTGAGCTATCTTGAAAGTGGCTTCCCATTCAGGTGAGGTGTGGCAAAAGAAAAATGGAAAAAAAAAAAGTGGATTCTCAGCTCCCAGACAAGCTGCCCCGGTTGACACTGCATGGGGCAGATATAAGCATTGCTGCCAAATACTACCAAAATTGAAGACTTGTAAGCAGAAATAAATAATCTGTAAGCAGAAATAAATGATTGTTTTCAACTACTATGTTTCGAGGTGGGTTGTTATTTAGCAGTAGGTAACCAGAAGTGAAATAGAACCTTATCGATAGGTTCTCTGGAATTAGTTCTCTAATATAATTAGGTTTAAAGGTATTTATTAACTTGCTTCCACTGGTAAAGGGGGCACATGTTAATTGAGTCACTGAATTAGGTGTTGAGACTGCACTTAGCCATATTTAGCTTTCCATAACAGTAAATCAAAGAAGGAAATTATTGTAGTAGCTGGGGTGACTAATCCTATCAAGAAGAAATGCAACAGCCTAGATAACATAGTGAGACCTTGTCTCTACAAAAAAAAAAAAAAGGTATGGTGGTGCATACCTGTAGTCCCAGATATTCGGGAGGCTGAGGCAGAAAGGTTACTTGGGCCCAGAAGGTAAAGGCTGTAGTGGACCATGATTTGTGCCACTTCACTCCAGCCTGGGTAACAAAAAAGAAGAAATCACATCACTACCGCACAATTAGGTAAGCAATATGTCTGGAAGGCATGAGGACCCCTGGGGAATCTCATAATACTCCCTTGCCCGATGATTAAAGTCAAGCTGTAACTACCCACTACAGGCAGAACTGCTAACAGCCCAGGCACTTCAGAAATGAAGGTGTGGGTCACCTCACCAGATAGGAATCATGAAAGCTAAGAGTATCTGCTGAAGGCAAATAAAACATGGCATAGGCAGTGGAAGAAGAAAGTATAGTAAGTCTTAACTTACAGTTGTCAATAGGTTCTTGAAAACTACTTCTTTCAGTGAAATGAGGTATAAAGAAAAACAATTTTACCAGAGACTGATATAAAGAACAGTTAAGTTCCTTAACTGTACCATATTTCTGGTCATGAAAACATCACCAAAGTTCTAAATAAAGACCAAAGCACTTCCAATTTTAAACATTGAAAAAAATGTGGGCGCCGGGCGCGGTGGCTCAAGCCTGTAATCCCAGCACTTTGGGAGGCCGAGGTGGGTGGATCACGAGGTCAAGAGATCGAGACCATCCTGGTCAACATGGTGAAACCCCGTCTCTACTAAAACTACAAAAAATTAGCTGGGCATGGTGGCACGTGCCTGTAATCCCAGCTACTCAGGAGGCTGAGGCAGGAGAATTGCCTGAACCCAGGAGGCGGAGGTTGCGGTGAGCCGAGATCGCGCCATTGCACTCCAGCCCGGGTAACAAGAGCGAAACTCCGTCTCAAAAAAAAAAAAAAAAAAAAAAGGAAAAAAATGTGGGCAATACATTCATTTAAGACATATTAATAAAAATAAGTAAGATAATTATTTACCCAAATATTCTATCATGGGTGGCTGAATCCCTTCCCAGTAGCTCAGGGATCAAGGTAGGAAACCACCCTAGACAGGTGGCCATTAGATAATAGGGCACGCTCACATGAGTCCTATATTCAGTCAGACTGGGAAAATGAAGACACAGTTCTCTCTTGTACACAGCTTTGGGATGTGGGAGAAAACTGGAGTACCTGGAGAAGACCCACATAAACATGGGGAGAACATGCAAACTCTACATCGACATCAACAGTGGCACCTGCTGGAAAGAGAAATTTTCTCATTAATGATATAACTAAATGACATTATTCAAGGACCTGTTGTAATAAACAGCCTTGACCATGTGAGTAAGGGGAAGAAATGAGGGTTGGAATAGTTATTTCTTCTTTGGAATATATTTTTGTATATTAAACATCTTTTTCCTCTCCCTTCCCACTCCCCTACTATCAAATATACTTTGTGCTAATGGTAATTAACCTTACAGGATTTAAAGCACACGATATCATTATAGTCAGCTAGGAGTGACTTTATATCCTCCTGTACTGCAAGGGTTGCTTAAGTTTATCCCCTGAAGAAAACTGATCATCGTAGCTGGAAACATGACTTTGTTATTGTCTTTGTCAGTTAAGAATGTTCAGGGCCGGGTGCGGTGGCTCAAGTCTGTAATCCCAGCACTTTGGGAGGCCGAGGCGGGTGGATCACGAGGCCAAGAGGTCGAGACCATCCTGGTCAACATGGTGAAACCCCGTCTCTACTAAAAAAAAGAAAAAGTAGCTGGGCATGGGGGCGCGTGCCTGTAATCCCAGCTACTCAGGAGGCTGAGGCAGGAGAATTGCCTGAACCCAGGAGGCGGAGGTTGCGGTGAGCCGAGATCGCGCCATTGCACTCCAGCCCGGGTAACAAGAGCGAAACTCCACCCCCAAAAAAAAAAAAAAAAAAAAAAAAGAATGTTTACAGAAAAAGTGTGTATAGATGCCAAGTTGTAGACTGTGGTGGCTTTGTACTATGTGAAATTAGCTAAACTGTAACTGTATTTACCAGAATTTCTTTCCCAGTACAGTTCTTCATCAGTGTTGAAGACAAGAAGACTTTGTATGCAATTTGGAAGGCGGACGTGAAGCAGCAGCCAGTGCAGAGTACCAGGCACTATGGCAACTTGCACAGGTTGTCACTGATCTGATAGTGGTGTGAGGAGGCAACAGGGCCTGAGGCTCCTTCAACTTTTATAACTCATAGGGCAAGAGTACGTACAATGCCATGGCAACTGCTGATGTCAGTGAGTGTGAAACAGATGTGTGATCTAGTTTGTCCTCAGAAATTCCAGTTGTCCTTTTAGGTTCCCCTTTGCCCATGTTCTTGTTCATATCCAGTATTCCTTCCACACTACTGGTTAGGCTGGTGCATAGTGGCTTCAGCTCTGCACCAGATGCTGACACTAGCACAGCATAGACTCCGCCAGTTACTATTATGGTGTTGAATCTAATCCTACAATAAACCCCTCATTCTTTGTTATTCATAGTGGTTATGCTTCTCTGATTGAACCCTAATACACAGTTTTCTTATTCTATTACTCCAACCTGAAAGTCTTTGCCTTTTAATTGAAGCTTGATTGTTTACATTTAGTGTATCAGATTTAAATCTAATGGCTTTCTATTTGTTTTGCCTGTTCTGTTTTCTGTCCTTTCTTATTTTGGATTAAGTACTTCATTATTCCATTCCCTTCTATTAGGTTATTTTACTTTGCTATTATTTTAGTAGCCCTAGAAATTATAACATGTATCTCTGATTTACTTTAGTTTAAATTACCATTTTTATTACTTGTTTAAAATGCAAGGACTTTGCAGTCCTTAATTTATACCTAATGATGTATATGCTGATGTTTTTGTTTTAATTCTGCATCTATTTAAAATTCCACAAGACACTGTTGTTGTATAGTCAATATTTAGTTTTACCCACATATTTCACTCTATTGCTCTTAATTCCTTCCATCTGAAATCTGAAATAGTGTACATCTGCTAGTGATAAATTCTCTTGATTTGTCTGAAAGTTTTTATTTCATCTTCCATTTTATTTTTATTTTTGGGACGGAGTCTCACTCTGTTGCCCAGGCTGGAGTGCAGTTGCATGATCTCAGCTCACTGCAACCTCTGCCCTCCGGGTTCAAGTGATTCTTCTGCCTCAGCCTCCTGAGTAGCTGGGATTACAAGCATGGGCCACCATGCCTGACTTTTTTTTTTTTTCTTTTTTAGTAGAGTGAGGTTTCACCATGTTGTCCAGGCTGGTCTTGAACTCCTTGCCTCAAGTGATCTACCCACCTGGAACTCCCAAAGTGCTGGGATTACAGGTGTGCCCCACCATGGCCAGCCTTCCATTTTATTATTAATCACTTTATTTCATAGACAGGGTCTCACTCTGTTGCCCACACTGGAGTGCAATGGCATAATCAGAGTTCACCACAGCCTCAAACTCCTGAGCTCAAGTGGTCTTCCTGTTTCAGCCTCTCCAGTAGCTGGGACTACAAGTGAACGTCACCATGCCTAGCTAATTTTTCTTTTTTTAGACAGTCTCCCTCTGTTGCCCAGGCTGGAGTGCTTGGTATGACCTTGGCTCACTGCCACCTTCACCTCCTGGGTTCAAGTGATTTTCTTGCCTCAGCCTCCTGTCCAGCTAATTTTTCTTTTTTTAGACAGTCTCCCTGTTGCCCAGGCTGGAGTGCAGTGGTGCGATCTTCGCTCACTGTCGCCTCCACCTCCCGGGTTCAAGTGATTCTCCTGCCTCAGCTCCCTGAGTAGCTGGGATTACCACACCTGGCACTTTTTGTATTTTTAGTAAAGATGGGGTTTCACCATGTTGGCCATGCTGGTCTCGAACGTTTGACCTCAGGTGATCCACCCACCTTGGCCTCCCAAAGTGCTGGGGATTACAGGCATGAGCCACTGTGCCCAGCCTATATTTTCTTTCTTTCTTTCTTTTTTTTTTTGTAAAGATAGAGTTGCACTTTGCTGTCCAGGCCGATCTAACACTCACGGCTTCAAGTGATCCTCCCACCTCAGCCTCCCAAAGTGCTGGGATGATATGAGTCATCACTCCTGGTTTCATCTTCCATTTTAAAGGATACTTTCATTGGACATTGGATTCTAGATTGGCAGTTATTTTCTGTTTAAGTGTACTGAAGATACTAATGACATATATTTTTCTTTCTTTTTACCATTAGACTTGTCAGGAGTGTATCTGTTTTTGTTGCTATTTAAAAATAACCAAAGTTTGGTTTAAGATTTTTAATGTTTTCCATTTTATTAATTTCAGTCTTTCCTTTATGACACATTCCCTTCTCCATGCTCTTGATTAATTCATTTTGTTCTGTGTTAAAGTCTGTTATTATTAATTCTTTTTAAAGAATAAAAATAGTTAAGACTGTAGTCTGGCTATTTAAGTACCTGTAGTCCCAGCTACTTGGGAGGCTGAGGCAGGAGGATCCCTTAGGCCCAGTTTTTTTAATTTTTAATTTTTATTTTTTAAAGACTAGTCAAGTACAGTAGTGAGAAGGTGGAAAAGAGTAGAACAAAGAGTTTGATCTGTAACTGACTGTGAACAATCAATTGAGATAACTACCTTCGGACCTGCCAAGCTTACGAGTTTGAGGTCAGCCTGGACAACAGCAAGACCTTGCCTCTCTCTTTTTATTTTTTATTTATTTATTTTTTTGAGACGGAGTTTCACTCATGTTACCCAGGCTGGAGTGCAATGGCGCGATCTCGGCTCACCGCAACCTCCGCCTCCTGAGTAGCTGGGATTACAGGCACGCACCACCATGCCCAGCTAATTTTTCGTATTTTTAGTAGAGACGGGGTTTCACCATGTTGACCAGGATGGACTTGATCTCTTGACCTTGTGATCCACCCGCCTCGGCCTCCTAAAGTGCTGGGATTACAGGCATGAGCCACCGCGCCCGGCCACTCTTTTTTTTTTTTAAAGACGGGGTTCCACCATGTTGGTCAGGCTGGTCTTGAAATCCCGACCTCAGGTGACTGCCCGCCTTGGCCTCCAAAGTGCTTGGATTACAGGCGTGAGCCACCACGCCCAGCCAAGACCTTGTCTCTTAAATAAATATGCATATAAATAAAAAAATAAGGCCAGTTGCGATGGCTTACACCTGTAATCCCAGTTTTGGTAGGCCGAGGTGGGCGGATTACAAGGTCAAGAGATCGACACCATCCTGGCCAACACGGTGAAACCCCATCTCTACTAAAAATACAAAAATTAGCTGGGCATGGTGGCGTGCACCTGTAGTCCAGCTACTCGGGAGGCTGAGGCAGGGGAATTGCTTGAACCCAGGAGGCGGAGGTTGCAGTGAGCCCCGATCATGCCACTGCACTCTAACCTGGTGCCTGGTGACAGAGT
>NW_022436972.1:1910806-1920550 GCF_009761245.1 Sapajus apella
TGAAAATAACTTTTAGAGTTAACTACACATTTATTTTTAGTAAATGAACTTAACATTGAACCTTGCTTAAAAAGATAGCCCTACTATAGGAATACGTAGGTGTCTCCTAAAAATGTATGGTGATATGTGTGGCAAATAAGTTTATCTATTTTTTATTTATTGACTGAGAGGGTCTCACTGCTGTGCAGGCTGGTGTGCAATGGCGCCTTCATAGCTCACTGCATCCTGGAACTCCTGAGTCCAAATGATCCTCTGCCTCAGCCTTCCCAGTAGCTAGGATTATAGGCAAGTGCCTCTACACCTGGCTAATTTTTAAATTGTTTTGTAGAGATAGGGTTTTGCTAGGTTTCCTAGTAGGGTCTTGAACTCTGGGCCTCAACTCTTGCATTGGCTTCCTTCTAAAGCAGGTTACAGGTGTGAGCCACTGTGCCCTACCATGTTGACTTTTCTTTTTTTTTTTTTGAGATGGAGTCTTGCTCTGTCACCCAGGCTGGAGTGCAGTGGCATGATCTCAGCCTCCTGGGTTCAAGTGATGCTTCTGCCTCAGCCTCCTGAGTAGCTGGGATTACAGGCGCCCGCCACCATACCAAGCTAATTTTTGTATTTTTAGTAGAGATGGGGTTTCACCATGTTGGCCAGGCTGGTCTCGAACTCCTGACCTTGTGATCTGCCTGCCTGGGGCTCCCAAAGTGCTGGGATAACAGGTGTGAGCCACTGTACACGGCCAAAAGTTCGATTCTTTAACACGGCCCGACAAGGACTTTTGTGGACTCTGCTCCATTCTCCATTATCACTACTACATTCTCCCTAATAAAAGCCATTTGCTTTGCTTAGAATGCTCTTCGACTATACACTGACTACAACGAGCAGTAATACTATTAACAACAGTTACAACCTACAGAATTCTTATTAGGCATGGGACACTTTACATATATTGTGAGTTTATAATTTATGAAGCAGGTACTATTCTTATTCCAGGTGTACAAATAAGCCACGGAGAAATGAAGCAATTTACTGAGAGGAACACAGCTATTAAAGTGTAGGCACTTTAATCTGTTTCAATCCAAATCTGTCTGAATTCAATGATGTTCCCAAACCCTGCTACTAAGGTATCAACTTTTTCCAAGAAGTCTAACCTGTTTAATATCCTCTAATAGCAAATGTGATAAGGTTAGTACTTAAGACACTGGTTTACAACGACCTGTATACTTTATGCCTCCCCAACCGGAAGATAAACAAGCCACATGAACTCAGACAAGAAGGCATTTTGTTTACTCTTGCTTCCCCAGCTCCTACCACAGTTCCTGGTACACGTAATGGGTGTTAATAAAGATTTGTTGAATAATCAAATAAGTGAAACTGCTTTTTAACACAAAGCCGTAATACAATGTAATTATCTTCGAATTTAGCTAAGGAACATCATCAAGCTTACCAGTTTGTGATCTAGACTCCACCTTTCCCCATTTTTTCCGTGTGGTACTTTTGCTTATATCCATTTTTCTGTGACTTTGTCTGTTTGCCACAATTCCTTAAATACTTCCACCCTTCCCTTTCATGACAGCGACTTGCCGTTTGTGAGCCTCTTTTACAGAGAAAAACTAGAATGTTACTTTTCCCTTCACAGCAATTCTTTAAAATTCCTGAAAGCCTTTAAAAGGATATTAGCACAAACATCAGAGATCGCTGAGGGAAAAACTATCTTTAAAAAATGAATTTCAAATCAAGGCTAGGCTGATTGGAGGAAAGCAACCCAGTATATTTATAAAGGAAATTTCCAGACCCAGGTGGCATCCCATTTTTCATAATTTACCGAAGGCCCTTGGTAATATAAATGCAGAGAAAACAGGTGCTGCACTGAGCAGGGGGTCTGTCTAAATCAACCTTTTTGGCTCCATTTTTTGACAAAGGGCCAAGAGGTCAGCGTCATCGGTCCAGTAATTCTCATTACCTTCCAGGGGAAGGGGAAAGAGAAGAGGGGGTGAAGAAAGGAAATGGGGAGAGGAAGTGTGGCAAACAAAATATTCTTCAGGTAGAGCCAGGGCTCGGGCCGCGTCCCCAGGTGGCCCCTCCAAACGACCGTTTACGTTGTAAATTTTCTTTTCAATGAAAAAAAAAATGACATCTGGCTTTTTAAGTAAGAGAATATACGAATAAGGAAGGTATCAGGTCTCGTGAGAACTTCGGCGCCGGATCCGCGCCCGGAACGCCACCAAGGACCGCCGGTCCAACCGCCGCCCGCTCGCGGATGCCCCCGGGGGCCAGACGCCGGCCAGGCTTCCCCTAGCGCTCCCACTACCCAGAAGTCCCCGCGTCTCGGCGCGCACGCGCAGCGGCGACGACCGTCTCAGGAAGAGGAAAATGGAATAAACAACTCGGAGGAACCAGAGCGCGAGAGAACCAGTGGAGGCAGAATTTAAAAATAAACTGGCCCCTCCGCCCTCCCCACCCGCTCGTCGCCGCCGCTCCCTCTTCCCCTGCCCGCGCCCTCGAAGTCCCCGTCTGGGCCCGCGCGCCCACCCCGTCGTCCCGCGCGGCCCCTTTAAGAAAAGAGAACGAGAGAGTGAGTGAGAGAGAATCCCAACTCTCCCCCTACCCTCCCTCCTTCTACCCCCTCCTCCCTCCCCTCTCCCCTCCCCCCTCTCCCCGGGCGGCTCCGGCTCCCGCAGCGGGACAGACCCACCCGCCCAGGCTTTTATCCGGCACCGGCAGCGTCTTCCTTCCCTCCCCCGTCTATGGTGGCGGCGGCGGCGGCGGCTCCTCGGGCGGAGGCTGAAGACGAGGCTGCGGCGTTGCCATGAACAGTGGCGGCGGCCTCCCGCCCCCCTCGGCCGCCGCCTCCCCTTCCTCCTCCTCGCTGGCGGCGGCAGTGGCGGTGGTGGCTCCGCCGGGGGTCGGGGGTGTCCCGGGAGGGGCGGCGGCAGGAGTGAAGCTGAAGTACTGCCGCTACTACGCCAAGGATAAGACTTGCTTCTACGGGGAGGAGTGTCAGTTCCTGCATGAGGACCCGGCCGCCGGGGCTGTCCCGGGCCTCGGCCTCCATAGCAACAGCGTCCCCCTGGCTCTGGCGGGTGCACCCGTGGCCAGCTTTCCGCCCGGAGCCGTCCCGGGCGGGGGAGCTGGGCCGCCCCCCGGGCCCAAGAAGCCGGACCTGGGGGACCCGGGGGCAGGAGCCGCAGCAGGCGGAGGAGGCAGCAGCGGGGGACTCGATGGACCGCGGCTGGCAAGTGAGTGTGGTCCGGGCGGGGCGGGCCGTGGCGGCGCGGGCCGTGGCGGCGGAGGGCAGGCCTGGGGCCGGATGAGGCCCTGCTGCCGACGGGAGCTGAGCCCGGCCCGCGGGCTCCCCCCTCACCTCCCAAGGCGGTCTGAGAGGCCTAAGCCGGGCTTGAGCCCTACTTCTTCCTGCTTCCCCTCCCCGCTGCCTCTGGCGAGCCGGGGAGCGAGGGGAGGCTGGGTTCCCGGGAACGTGGGTGGGAGGACTGGGGTGATGTGAGTGGGGGCGGGGAGGAAGGGGGATGGGTTGTGGCGTGCGGTGTGTGAGAAAGGGGGTGTCGTTTCCGGGGGGTGTGGAAAGGGGCTGGGTTTGCAGGCACATGTGTTTTGCGTGCCGGTGTGGAGTGGCGTCTACAGTGTTGAGGTTCCCTAGTGGGGAGGGGTGTGTGTGCTGGGGGGGCGGGAGGTGGGCGAGGGAGGTGAGGGGCGGGCTTAAGGCTTCGTGGAGTAGGTTGAAAGAAGGGAAAAGTTTGTAGAAGGCTTGTGGGAGAAAGGTTTTCCAGGCAGGAAATGCTTTCTAAGGATTAGGAGGGAGAATACTGCTGCATTCAAAGTGTGCTCAGGTTTAATAGAGAGTTTAGAGACTTCACAAAGACGCATTTCAACAGTTTCCCTGAAAGCTAGAGTAAGTTTCCTGGGTGTCAGTTGGGATCCTGTCTTCTACAGGTTTGTGTCAAGCAAACTCTTAGCATTGTGTCTTGAATGCATGTCATGTGCAGCCTGCATTTATGTTCGACTGAGCACTTGGGTGGAGACACCTTAAGGCTGTTTATATTTTCATTTGTTAACTTTTTTTTTTTTTTTTTTTTGAGACAGTGTCGCCCTGTCACCCAGGCTGTAGCGCGGTGCTCGGCTCACTGCAACTCAGCCTCCCAGGTTCAAGCGATTCTCCTGTCTCAGACTACCGAGTAGCTGGGATTACAGGCAGGCGCCACCACGACCAGATAATTTTTGTAGTTTTAGTTGAGATGGTGGTCTCGCTCTGTTGGCCAGGCTGGTCTCGAACTGCTGGCCTCAAGTGATCTGCCCTCCTTGGCCTCCCAGAGTGTGTTGTCAGTCTGTTGACTTGCAACTTGTTGGTTGTTAGTGGAGTTTACAGTTAACATAAATGTGAGTGTAATTCATTAGAGAATGTTGCCTTTATGAATAGAGCCGGTGCCAGATGTTCCTGTTGATTGACCGTTTCTAAACCAACTTGGAGTCCTACTTTCCTGGGAATTCTGGAGAACTTTTAGGTCTTGAAATAATCTGATAGTTCAATTTGTACATGAGAACATTTTGTCTTTTGACACTGTGAATGAATCTGATAGAAAGTTTTAGTATTTAATTGCTCTATGAGGGTTAATACCTTCCCCGGGGTTTTGCTTTCTTGCTTTTTCTTCTAAGATGGGGTCTTCCTCCGTTGCCCAAGCTCACAGCAACCTCCGCCTCCCGAGTTCAAGTGATTCTTCTGTCTCAGCTTCCCAAAGTAGCTGGGACTACAGGCATGCGCCACGACCCCCGGCTAATTTTTATATTTTTAGTAGAGATAGGGTTTTGCCATGTTGGCCAGGCAGGTCTCAAACTCCTGACCTCAGGTGATCCTCCCGCCTCAGCCTTCCAAAGTGCTCTGATTACAGGTGTGAGCCACTGTGCCGGCTAGAAAGAGGCACTTTTTAAAATGGTGGTGTTCCACTTCATAGGTGATCTTTCTAGGATTTTCTTTTTTAAAAAAACTCTTAAAGTTTTATTTATCTATTTATTAATCTTCTCCTTGACAGACAGCTCTGAAGATCTTTCTAGGATTTTCTTACCTTTTTTTTTTTTTTTTTTTTCTGAGATGGAGTTTTGCTCTTGTTGCCCAGGCTGGAGTGCAGTGGCGTGATCTTGGCTCACCACACCTCCTCCTGGGTTCAAGCGATTATTCTGCCTCAGCCTCCCAAGTAGCTGGGATTACAGGCATGCACTACCACGCCCAGCTAATTTTGTGTTTTTAGTAGAGACAAGGTTCCTTCATGTTGGTCAGGCTGGTCTCCAACTCCTGACCTCAAATGATCCTTCTGCCTCGGCCTCCTTAAGTGCTGGGATTATAGACGTGAGCCACCTTGGTGGCTGAGATTTTCTAATTAACACACAATAGGTAGTATATTTGAGACATGAAAGATAGGACAGGATGTAAGCCTGTGAAGACGGGAGGTGAAGGTAAGCACTGTTAAGGTGGAGGAAAAAATATTGGCAGTGTCTCAAAGGTGAGACTATTCCATATCTTAGGAAAATAATTGAGATATAAGGACTTGAGAGGATAGGCAGTTAATGCTGAAAAGATTTTAAAATTAATACTTTGTCACTTAGCAAAGGTTGTCTGATTAAATAGTTGATTTATGTATTTGGATTCGGTGGTGTTTGCTTTAGCTTGACTGAAGCCTAAGGCTCCCCTTTTCCGTGATAGGCTTCTTGGTATCTCTTAGTAGTTCTTTATGGATGGAGATCTCATCATAAGGAATCACAACCTAGGTATTACTGAGAGATAACCAAGTAGGGGGAAATAATGTTGCTCAGGAATCAGGAAAGAAGGTTGTGTTGGTAATTGTATGGCGGCTTTGAATTTTTACACTTACTGTAAAATTTTCAGTTGACTTTCTACCTTTTGCTGTATTCTTATTCTGTGTGTTTTAGACAGTATTGATATATTTGTTTCTTTTATTTTAAAGAGATGATGTCTAGCTGTGTTGTCCACGCTGGTTTCGAACTCCTGGGCTCTAGCAATCTCCTGCCTTGACTTCTCAAAGCACTGGGGTTATAGGTGTGAGTCACCACATCTGGCCTTGATTTGTTATCTTTTTTTTTATTTGTTAATTAAGTGGATGAGGCAATTAAAATAGATGGTACATCTTTTTTTTTTTTTTTTTTGAGGCGGGAACCACGGCGCTGGCTATCATGCCCCTCTAAATTGGGAGAGTTGTGGTTTCCCAGTGTTGCCCAGGCTGGTCTCAAATTTTGGGGCTCAAATCGATCTGCCCATCCTGTGAGTCACCATACCCCACCATAATTTAGTATTTTTAATCTCCATGTTTGTGAATTTAGATTGAATTATTTTACAACAAAAGAAACAAATATTGGCAGTGGTTTAAACTGTAAACCAAATTTATGGTTTCCCTTTAAGGGCATCTCTTACCTGTGTTGGAATTAGGGCTGTTGATAGAGCATAATTCTCTCCATTTGGACTCATTCCCTAACTGGATGACTTTTATATCTAGGCATTTGAGATTTTGACCCTAATTTTAGTACATCACATTTGCAGAATTGTTTTTGTTTTGGTGGTGGTTCAGGTAGTGTTAAAAACTTGGAGGTGGGTGCATGAGAAAACTTTATCCTTATTTGCAAGCATTGGAACACTGAAGCAGAAAAGCTTTTTCTTAATACACTTAGTTGCAGTGATGTTTCAGCCTTATAAGGAAATTGCAATTTAGTTTTTTTTCTTCTTCTTCTTTTTGGGGAGGGAGTAGGGGAGTTCTTGCTGTGTTGTCTAGTCTAGGGTTGGACTCCAACTCCTGGGCTCAAG
This sequence comes from Sapajus apella, assembly GCF_009761245.1. NCBI lineage: Eukaryota > Metazoa > Chordata > Mammalia > Primates > Cebidae > Sapajus > Sapajus apella. The sequence goes on from NW_022436972.1 coordinate 1,917,618, forward strand.
TGATCCTAGCACCTCAGCCTCCCAAGTAGCTGGGACTACAGGTGTGCGGCATAATGCCTAAATTACTTTAAGTTTTTAACATTTCATATTTCTTGTTAGTCTTGGGATTTTTCTAAGGCTTGAGAGTGATTCGATTTGTATTCAACTGAATTATCTATTCACATTTAATGAAGTAATTCCAATATTTTCAACTGGTTAGATTTTCAAAACTGCTTTAATTTTCAAAGTGCACAATTTTTCCCAGGTAAAATATTTATTATGCCAATATTTGTATTTTATGTACATAATTTGAAACCCAGTAGATTTAATTTACCAAAATACAACTTTTCAATTCTACTAATGTAGTTACTAGTAAATAAGACATGTCCCAGATAGAATCCTGGTTCCTTTATTTACTAGCTTTGTGACTGAGCGAATTTTTAACCTTTAAGCCTTAGTTTTTCTCATCTTGAAAATGGAGATGTTGTTATGAGAATTGCATGGTATTGAATGTACATAATGAGGTTTCAGTCTTAGTTGTTGCTATTATTGAATATTAACAATCTATAGTTAACCTCTACATTTCCTTTCTTAAAATTTTTGAGAGCATATATTGAAGAACAGTAAAATAGCTACAGATTATTGAATCGTGGTTGTCTGTCCAAATGGAGGAGAGTAGAGCCATGGATAACTTGAAGTTCAAATGTTAAGTTTGGAGTATGTAACATATGGTGTGTGGCAAAGCTGTTTTTGTTTAACCCAGGACTAGACTTTTCATGTCACAAACCTATACTAAAGGACAGAAAAGTGAATACTGGGAATTTGCCATTAGGATAGCTGGCCTAAGTTTAAACGTTTTTATTGGAATAATACACTAAGTATATCAGAAAGACTTCATAATAACATTCATTTCACTCATTTAATATCCTGCTTCCAAGGTGGTAAGCTCTGATTTAGGTGACAGGAACGAAAGAAAACAAAATTCAACCCTAATGGAGTTTAAATTCTAGTGGGACTCTAAACATCTATAAGGTAATACTTGGTTTTGATAAGTTTTATGAGGAAAACCCAAGGAGGGATAACATAACTACAGGTAAGATTCAGTTAATTAATAAAGCACTTTTTCCTGTGAAAGTGCATTTGATGAGATCGGGCGTGTTTGGGGTGGTATGACCGTAGACTGAAAGCGCATTTGAAATGAGCCTTTAAGAAGATAAATGATTATCAAAAGCAAACCAAAACATCCTTTTATATTCCATTTTGAGGAATTTATTTTTTGACTAGTCAAGTGCAGTAGTGAGAAGGGGGGAAGAGTATAAGGAGTTCGATCTATAACTGACTGTGAACAATCAGTTGAGGAATTGATTTCCCCAATTTTAAACTTTTTATTTTGAGATAATTATGAAATTATTTGCAGTTGTAAGAGATAATACGGATATCTCATGTACCCTTTTTTTTTTAAGTAAAGGATGGTAACATCTTTTATAGCTGTAGTACAGTATCATGGCTAGTATTGATTGCTGTAGATTTCCACAGTCTGATTTGCGCTCGTGTGTGTGTGTGTGTGTGTGTGTGTGTGTGTGTGTGTGTAGATGGTGCCTAACTTAACAATGGTTTGGACTTTATGATCTTTCAAAAGCAATACACATTCAGTAGAAACTGTACTTCTAGTACCCATACAACCATTCTGTTTTTTACTTTTGTACAGTAGTCAATAAATTTCATGAGATAATTAATAGTTTATTATAAAATAGGCTTTGTTCTAGATTATTTTGCCCAGTTATAGACTAACTGTAAATGTTCTGAGCACTTTTAAGGTAGGCTAGGCTAAGCTATGATGTTCAGTAGGTTAGGTTTATTACATATGTTTTCACCTTACGACATTTGCAACTTAGATTGGATTTATTGGGATATAATCCTGTTGTAAGTGGTTGAACATCTGTATTTGATCCTTTGGAATTTTATCACATGTAGGTTTGTATCCCCACCATCACTGTCAAGTTGTCTTTTTATAACCTACATTCCCTCCCAAACTTTGGCAACCACTAATTTATTCTCCATTTCTGCAATTTTATAACTTCAAGAATGTTCCATGAAATTATATAGCATGTAATCCTTCGAGATTAGCATATTTTTTCACTCAATCCCTTTTAGCCAAGTTGTTGGTATATGTCAAGAAATCATTTGCTTTTATTGCTGAGTTTTTCCTATCATTTTAAGTTGAAAAATTTATATCCGTCTTTGTTTTGGAGGAGTATCTTTTTTGCTTGTTTTTCTATAAACATATACAAAGCTGTGAACACTTTCAGTGTCTAGAAATGGCATTTAAAAAATCTGCGCAGCTGGGCGCAGTGGCTCATGCCTGTAATCCCAGCACTTTGGGAGGCTGAGGTGGACAGATCACCTGAGGTCAGGAGTTCAAGACCAGCCTGGCCAATGTGGCGAAACCCTGCCTCTACTAAAATACAAAATTAGCTGGGTGTGTTGGTGCATACCTGTAATCCCAGCTACTAGGGAGGCTGAGACAGAAGAACCACTTGAACTCGGGAAGCGGAGGTTGTGGTGAGCCAAGACCGTGCCATTGCCCTCCAGCCTGGGCAAGAATGAAACTCCATCGCAATAAAAAAAAAAAAAAAAAAAAAAAAAAAAAAAAAAGCGGGGCGCGGTGGCTCAGGCCTGTAATCCCAGCACTTTGGGAGGCCAAGGCGGGTGGATCACGAGGTCAAGAGATCCAGACCATCCAGGTCAACATGGTGAAACACCGTCTCTACTAAAAATATAAAAAATTAGCTGGGCATGGTGGCGCTTGCCTGTAATCCCAGCTACTCAGGAAGCTGAGGCAGGAGAATTGCCTAAACCCAAGAGGCGGAGGTTGCGGTGAGCTGAGATCGCACCATTGCACTCCAGCCTGGGTAACAAGAGGGAAACTCTGTCTCAAAAAAAAAAAAAAAATT
>NW_022436972.1:1920650-1929133 GCF_009761245.1 Sapajus apella
CACACACACACACACACACACACACACACTCACACTCACATTAAGACAGGGTCTTGCTCTTTTACCTAGGCTAGAATGCATTCCTGGGTTCAAGCGATCCTCCTGCCTTAGCTGAGTAACTGGAACTATAGGCATAAGCCACCATGCCTGGATAACTTTTAAATTTTTGTAGAGGTGTGGTCTTGCTTGTTGCCTTGAACTCCTGGGCTCCAGTGATCCTCCCATGTAATCCCAAAGTGCTGGGATGGGATTACAGGCATGATCCACTGGCTTAGCCTGCGGTAGGATTTTAAGGAGCATTAATTGACAGATTTAAAGACCTTTAAAAACACACACACACACACACACACACACACACACACACACACACACATTTTGCTTATCTGTTTATTTCAGGGTTAGTTTTCACTCTTTTAATTGAATTTTTAAAAATTATTTGTTGTTTATTTTGTTTAAGGCAGAGTCTCACTCCATCACCCAGGCCGGAGTGCGGAGTGCAGTGGTCCGATCTCAGCTCACTGCAACCTCTGCTTACTGGGTTCAAGCAATTCTCTTGCCTCAGCCTCCTAGCTGGGCTTATAGGTGCGCACCACCACACCTGGCTAATTTCTTTGTCTTTTTAGTAGAGACAGGGTTTCACCGTGTTGGCCAGGCTGGTCTCAAACTCCTGACCTCAACTGATCGGCTCACCTTGACCTCCCAAAATGCTGACATTACATTGTGACCCATTGTTCCCAGCCTAATTTGTTTTAAATTTTTAATTAAAATTTTTTTTAAGGAGATGGGGCTGGCCTTGAACTCATGGCTTTAAGTAATATTCCTGCTTTAGTCTCTGAAGTAGTAGCTGGGATGACAGGTGGGAGCCACTGTGCCAAGCTATTTTAGTTTTTTTTTTTTTTGAGACAGAGTTTCCCTCTGTCTCGAAGGCTGGAGTGCAGTGGTGCAGTTTCGGCACATTGCAGCCTCTGCCTCCCAGGTTCAGGTGATTCTCAATTCTCATGTCGTGGTCTCCTGAGTAGCTGGGATTACAGGCTAGCACCACCACACCCAGCTAATTTTTTTGTCTTTTTAGTAGAGACGAGGGTTTCACCATGTTGGCCAGGCTGGTCTTGAACTCCTAACTTCAAGTAATCCACCTGCCTCAGCCTCCCAAAGTGCTGGGAATGCAGGTGTGAGCCACTGTGCCTGGCCCTAATTGAGTTTTTAAATGATGAAAGGTACACTTTTTTGGTAAAAATTTACATCGAAATAGAAGTGTATAAAGTCAAAATAAATAAGCCTCCTCATTTTATTGCCCAGGGTTAATCATTGTTAAAAATTTGTTTGTGGGGCCGGGCGCGGTGGCTCAAGCCTGTAATCCCAGCACTTTGGGAGGCCGAGGCGGGTGGATCACAAGGTCAAGAGATCGAGACCATCCTGGTCAACATGGTGAAACCCCGTCTCTACTAAAACTACAAAAAATTAGCTGGGCATGGTGGCGCGTGTCTGTAGTCTCAGCTACTCAGGAGGCTGAGGCAGGAGAATTGCCTGAACCCAGGAGGCGGAGGTTGCGGTGAGCCGAGATCGCGCCATTGCCCTCCAGCCTGGGTAACAACAGCGAAACTCCGTCTCAAAAAAAAAAAAAAAAAAAAAAAAATTTGTTTGTGTATGTATCTTTTCCACACATTGTATGATACAGATATATATCTAGTATATATATTAAAATGTATATTTACCTACATATACTCTGTGTGTGTATGTGTGTATATATATACGTGTGTGTATATATATAAAATCCTGTTTTTTTTTTTTTTTTTTGTTTGTTTGTTTTTTGTTTTTTTTTTTGAGATGGAGCCTTGCTGTGTCGCCAGTCTGGAGTGCAGTGGCATGATCTTGGCTCACTGTAACCTCATCCTTCCTGGTTCAAGTGATTCCCCTGCCTCAGCCTCCTGAGTAGCTGGGATTACAGGCACACGCCACCATGCCCGGCTAATTTTTGTGTTTTAGTAGAGATGGGGTTTCACCACGTTGGTCAGGCTGGTCTTGAACTCCTGATCTTGTGATCCACCCACCTTGGCCTCCCGAAGTGCTGGGATTACAGGCTTGAGCCACCGCGTCCAGCCATACTTTTTTTTTTCTTTTTTTTTTCTCTTTATACGATGAGCTCCAATTTACAGACGTTTTTCATATTAAAAAAAAAAAAAATCCCAGGATCAGAAAAAAACGAATAATATTTTGTTTTTGGAATTAGAAATGTAATACATGCACAGGTTAAAAATTTAAATAGCACCAAAGGGTACACAGTGAAAAATAGCCTGCTTCCCTCCCTAGTTACCTGATTCCTGCCTCCCAAAGGCAGTCACTCTTTCTAGCTTATTTGGTAGCCATTGACAAATATCCTTTGTCTATACTGTTATTCATATGTTTATATTTCTCTACGTCTGACACATTAACACACGTATATATGCACATGCATGAGTGCACACATGGAAGCCTAATGCACTCTGAATTTTCTCACCTAATGGCTTATCTTATAGTTTGTTCCACATTCACACATAGAAATCTACCTTATTCTTTCTTGTGGCTATGTAAATATTCCATTATATGTTTGTATTATTTGATTCTTTTTAATGGTTATTTCAATTATTTATAGGCTTGCTATTACAAGTGATGGCACAAAGTTATGTTTTAATGCATTATGTATGTTTAATACATATACATTTACACAAACGTGAGATATACTTAAAGAGCATACAAAGTCTTCAGTAATCTGGTTCACACTTGATACATTTAAAAAAAAAACAGTAACACTCTGTGGGGTGTTGTGACTCATGTCTGTAATCCCAGTACTTTGAAAGGCCGAGACAGGAAGATTGCTTGAGCTCAGAAGTTCAAGACCAGCCTGGGTAGTATAGTGAGACACTCACTGTCTCTACTGAAAACTTACAAAAAAAAAAAAAAAAGGCCAGGTGGGGTGGCTCACGCCTGTAATCCCAGCACTTTGAGAGGCCATGGTGGGCGAATCACGAGGTCAGGAGTTTGAGACCAGCCTGGGCAACACAGTGAAACCCGTCTCTACTGAAATACAAAAAATTAGCTGGGCGTGGTAGCATGTGCCTGTAATCCCAACTACTCGGGAGGCTGAGGCAGGAGAATTGCTTGAATCGGGAGGCAGAGGTCGCAGTGAGGTGAGATTGTGCCACTGCACTCCAGCCTGGACAACAAAGCGAGACTCTGTCTCCCCCCCCCGCAAAAAAAAATAAGTAGCTAGACTTGGTGGTGCACCTGTAGTCCCAGCTACTCAGGAGGCTGCTACAGGAAGATTACTTGAGCCCAGGAGGTGGAGGATACAGTGAGCTGTGATCAAAGATTACTTGAGCCCAGGAGGTGGAGGATACAGTGAGCTGTGATCATGCCACTGCACTCCAGTAAGACCCTGTCTCCAAAAATAAAAAAAAAAAAAGAAACACACTGAATTTATATACCATCAGTTGAAAATAATATACTTCAAATACTCATTCATATTTGCCCCAGTAAAATTTTTTCTCTCCAGTGGCTCATGTATCTAGAGATAGTTACATAAATCATATCTTTGGTAACTTAATAAGTTAATATTTGTAAATAGTCTAGTAATCGCTGGGAAGTTTCATTTGTGTATGTAATAAAATTCTATTGTTACTGATTATTTACTGGTTGATCTACATTCATATTTTGTTTTGCTTTGTTTTTTAGAGGCCTTGCTCTGTCACCCAGGCTATAGTGCAGTGGCACCCTCAGAGCTCACTGCATGCACCCTTGAACTCCTGGGCTCAAGTTGTTTTCTTGCCTCAGCCTCTTGGGTAGTTAGGTCTACAGGGACACACAATCATACCTGGTTAATTTTTAAAAATTTTTGTGGAGACAGGGTCTCGCTATGTTGCCTAGGCTGGTTTTGAACTCCTGGCCTCAAGTGATCCTCTCACCTCAGTCTGCCAAAGTGCTGTGCTGGGATTACAGGCATAAGCCACCATGCCTAGCCTACATTCTTGATATAGATATCTTACACTGCTTTTAGAAATATCAAATAGAGCAATAATATAGTTGGAAAAAACTGGAAAGCACTTTATATATCTTTATTTTAACTTTCTTATTTTGCTCCTCTATTTCTATGTTTACTCTGCTGTAATACTGATGTTCCCAAATTTGTTGATATGCTTGATTGAGAGATGAGATCAGGGTGAAGAAAGACAAAATGGAATGAGGCCTTTTAAATTCCATAAGTCAGTTTTTATGGTTCATAGATGCTGTAGCAGTATGTCAGCTACCTCTGAGGAAGAGCCTCCTTGATAATGATGGGACAGGGAATCTTCTGCTTACTCTCAAAACTTTGGAAAATTAGTAAGGCAGCATTTAAGGAAAATTTTTAGCTGGGTCCTCAGATATGATATACGTTATAAAAAGATTTGGCCAGGTGCGGTGGCCCACGCCTGTAATCCCAGCACTTTGGGAGGCCAAGGAGGGCAGATCACCTGAGGTCGGGAGTTTGAGACCAGACTGACCAACATGGAGAAACTCTGTTTCTATTAAAAATTTAAAAAATTAGCCTGGCGCGGTGGCACACGCCTATAATCCCAGCTGCTTGGGATGCTGAGGCAGGAGAATTGCCTGAATCCAGGAGGCAGAGGTTGCAGTGAGCCAAGATAGCACCGTTGCACTCCAGCCTGGGCAACAGGAGCGAAACTCCATCTCAAAAAAAAAAAAAAAAAAAGATTTAGTGTATACGTATATATAAAAAATATCTGAAAAACTTAGATTATGGTAAGCATTCAGCTTAGTGTAATTTGGGCTAATAATTAATGGAAATTCATTAAATTGCATAATAAGCATTTATTGAGTGTTTACTCTGTTAGGTACTGTTTTAGGTTCTTAGGATATGTTAGTGAACAAAATAAAGAAAAATCCCTTCCTTTGTGGACCTTACATTTTTATTTATTTTTATTTATTTTTTTAAAATGGGGTTTCACCATGATGGCCAGGCTGGTCTTGAACTCCTGACCTCAGGTGATCCACCCACCCTGGCCTCCCAAAGTGCTAGGATTACAGGCGTGAGCCACCACACCCGGCCTGGACCTTACATTTTAATGGATAAGACAGACATTTTTTATAAATATAACTCCAGTAATCTTATAGTATGTTAGAAGATAACAAGTCTTACTAAAAACAAAAGTGTAATAGAGTAAGAGGGAATAAGAGTATAGGAATAGGATTGTTACAGAATGAAATAGGGAGATCAAGGTAAACCTCTTGGGATTGAAATTTGAGTGTAGACTGGAGAGTGATAGCCAAGCCAGTCATCAGGAGAAAGAGTATCTCAGGCCGAGGGATAAAAGGCTAATAGATTGGTGTGGAGTGAGGAATAGGGAAGAATTGGACTTTTGCTTTTATTTTGTGTCAAAAGGAGTGATAGGATCTAAGGTTTGTTTTTTTTTTAATTTTTTTTTCTTTTTCTCGCCCCTCCCCTGGACCTAAGTTTTTAAAGGAGTTCTGTGGTAATAGAGCAGGAGAGAATTTAGGAGATAATTTGCAATAATCCAGCGAGAGATGATGGTAGCTTAGGCAGGTTACAGTGTTGAAAGTGGCAAGAACTAGTCAGAGTTCAGATATATTTTCCAGGTAGAGCCAATGTAATTTCTTTTTTTTTTTTTTTTTTTAAGAGATGGGGTTTCACCATGTTGGTCGGGCTGGTCTTGAACTCCCGACCTCAGATGATCTGCCCGCCTTGGCCTCCAAAGTGTTTGGATTACAGGCGTGAGCCACCGCGCCCGGCTGAGCCAATGTAATTTCACATGAAATGTAGGGCATTGGAGAGAGGAGTCAAGGGTTGGTTTCAAGGATGTGGAAGGATGGATGGACTTGGTACCACCTGAGATGGGGGAATGCTGCAGACAGAGCAAATATGGGAGAGCAGATCAGGAGTTTGGTTTTGAACATGTTACTGTGAGAGATATATTAGCCATTCAGGTGGAGATTTTGAGGAGGTAGGTAGATACGGATCTGGAGTTCTTGAGAGATATTAGGACTAGAGATGATAAACTTCAAGTCATCAGTGTATACATGGCATTTAAAGCCATAGAGCTGTATGCGTTCACCAAGGAATATGGCTTTTATGAGTTCACCAAGGAACAAGAACTTGGGAAACACAAATATTTATTGATAAATCAGTAGGGTATTTTCTTTTTTCCTAGGAGAAAGAAAGAGTAGGTAAGTAACATTTGGGTTCTACATATGTGCCAGTCATGCCGTATATATATTTGCATACACTGTGCCATCACATTTAATAACTAATCACTTTCATGAGATAATGTTTTCATTTGACAGTTAAAACTAGCACTTGAAAAGGCTAGCTTTAATAACCAGTTGCAAGTCCTTTCACTATCCCTTGCTATATGACCTTAAGAAATTGAGGTCAGAGGCTGGGCGTGGTGGCTCACCCCTGTAAACCCAGCACTTTGGGATGCCAAGGTGGGTGTATCACCTGAGGTCAGGAGTTTGAGACCAGCCTGGCCAACACGATGAAACTCTGTCTCTACTAAAAACACAAAAATCAGTTGGTCATGGTGGTGGGCACCTGTAATCCCAGCTAATCAGGAGGCTGAGGCAGGAGAATCCCCTGATCCCAGGAGGTGGAGGTTGCAGTGAGCCAAGATCGCGAGACAAGAGTGAAACTCCATCTTACAAAAATAAAAAAGAGCCGGGCGTGGTGGCTCACACCTGTAATCCCAGCACTTTGGAAGGCTGAGGTGGGTGGATCACCTGAGGTCAGGAGTTCGAGACCAGCCTGACCAATATGGTGAAACCCCATCTTAAAAAAAAAAAAAAGAAAAGAAGAGAAAAGAGAGCCTCGGCTTAAGGTGCAGACATGGCCAAGTCCAAGAATCACACTACACACAGTCAGTCCCGAAAATGGCACAGAAATGGTATCAAGAAACCCCAATCACAAAGATACAAATCTCTTTAGCAGATGGACTCCAAGTTCCTGAGGAACATGTGCTTTGTCAAGAAGCTCAACAAGAAGGGCCTAAAGAAGATGGCAGGCCAGTAAGGCCATGAGTGCATGTGCCGAGGCTATCAAGGCCCTCATAAAGCCCAAGGAGCTTAAGTCCAATATCCCAGAGGGTACCAGTCACAAGCTCGATCAACTTATCTGTATTGCTTACCCCAAGCTTTGGAAGCATGCTTGTACCCACATTGCCAAGGGGCTCAGGCTATGCCGGCCAGAGGCCAAGGATCAAACCAAGGCACAGGCTGCAGCTCCATCTTCAGTTCCAGCTCAGGCTCCGAGGTGCCAAGGCCCCTAAAAAGGCTTCAGAGTAGATATCTCTGTCTGCCAGCATGAGGACAGAAGGATGAACCCCCGGGCTGCCGTCTTCATGGGGCTGGGGTCATCCTGTGCTATGTGTACACATCAACCTGAGGCAGGATTTCAGAAAAAAAAATAAGAAATGAAGGTAGGATAGCAAAGTTCTTCTGTAGTGTTGAGTAGAATGTAAACCTTGTTCTTTTTAATACTGCATCTCCTATTACAATTAAGTTCTTATGTGAGATGATTCAGTCTTTGCTAGATTATTCTAATTAGCTGCCCTTGTATGGTTAGGTTAGCATGGAGCTAAAGATAAACGCCCCGTTTAAAAAAATGACAACCCTTCAGAAAACTCTGGAAGTTTACAGAAGAAATACAAATGGCTAATAAGTATATAAAAGTTCCTAACAAGTGAATTAAAGCAAATTGTTTAAAACAAGTGTTCACTTATTTATTTATTTTTTACCTTTCAAGTTGATAAGAGCACAAAGATTGCTGTTACCTTGTGTTGGTGTGGGTTTGGAGTAGGGGAAAGACACTGGTTTGATGCTTTTAGAGGTCAGTATTCATTAAAATTTAAGATGTCCATATCCTTTGGCACAGTAGTTTATTTTTAGACTGATTCTATGGAAACACAAGATATGTACAGAGTTATTCACTGCAGCTGATCTGTGGTAGTGAAAACTTAAAAATAGTGCAATTTCTCTTTTTTTTTTTTTCTAAATTGGTGTCATAGTGAAATTCCTCTTAATAAGGGTGTCATCCATATAGCAGAATATCATACAGCAGTAAAAACAAGCAGGAGTTTTATGTACAGATAAGAAGAGATGCTTAAAATATATTACTAAGTAGGAGGAAGAAGAAATTACAAAACAGTATGTGTAATACACTTTTAATTTTAAAAGATATGTAAGAAGAAAAGTTCTAGAGACAGCACTGAGTTGTTAATGTTAGTATTTCTTTGGTGGCATGATGGGAGACTTTGATTTCTATATTTCTGGATCTTTTTTCCTCAAGTCTTTTATAATCAGAAAAAGAATCAGTAAAGACACACACACACACACACACACGATCTTTTTTCCTCAAGTGTTTTATAATCAGAAAAAGAGTCAGTAAAGACACACACACACACACACACACACACACACACACACACACACACACA
>NW_022436972.1:1929233-2094622 GCF_009761245.1 Sapajus apella
CACACACCCCCCCCCCCCCGAACCCAAACCCAGCCCTCCAGATGCTAGGTTACTACAGGATTTAGCAAAAGAATTGGAAATGCATGTGGTTTGCTAGTCTCCAAAATTCAGCATTAGTCTTCTGAGCTCATCCATGGGTTTGGATAATCTTAAACTAATACTTTATGTGACAGGTAAGCTGATTTTAGAAACAAAATTTTTCTCCGTTATGAAATTCCTAGCCACATTACTGAGAAAACAATAGTGGAAAACTTTTTAGGTCATTTATTACTTTATTGGCAGCTTTTGATTGTGTAGAAAATAGTAATTATGTTGGCATAAATCTCAAAACTGCTTTTTATTGGAGGATATTTTTCAGTGAGTATTCAATTTGATGATACTAAATAGCTTCACCCAAGAGCCCAATTTATTTAGTTGTGGATGTTCAGGTTTGTAGCAGATTCACTGTGGAAGGCCTATAGTATTGCAGTACTCCCCAGAATCCGCTGTTTTTTCTGGAGTCTTACTGCACTGCAGTTCTTTTCTGATTGAAGAGCCTAAGTAATAATGTATACTGTAAACATGTTCAGGTCAAAACAGTGTACTGTGTACACTCCAGTGAAACAGTGGGTTTTCACCTGGGTACTTGTCTTGAAGCCACTTGATTCATCTGAAATTTCTGTTTCGGGTTTTTTTTTTTCTTATTACTGTAGGCATTGCTGTGACTATCTTGGTGCATAAGTATAACGACTTCCTTCAGAGCCAATTTGAGACGGAGTTTTGTTCTTGTCATCCAGGCTGGAGTACAATAGTGTGACCTCAGTATACTGCAACCTCCGCCTCCCAGGTTCAAGCAAGTCTCCCACCTCAGCCTTCTGAAAAGCTGGGATTACAGGTGCGGGCCACTATGCCCACCTAATTTTTGTATTTTTAGTAGAGACAGGGTTTTGCTATGTTAGCCAGCCTGGTCTTGAACTCCTAACCTCAGGTGATCTACCCGCTTCAGCCTCCCAAAGTGCAAGGATTACAGGCGTGAATCATGACGCCCAGCCTGACTTTGCAGTTTTTAAAACAGTGCTAACTTTCCTTCCTGGAGGTCTGTTATTTTATGCAGACTACTCACTGTTTGCTAAATGACGTAGTATGTGTTCTCTGGACACTGACTAGAGAACGTAATTTAATTATTGGGCATATATTGAACATTTCTATGCCAGGTATCATAATAGATGTTGGGGAATACAGAGATGTATCAGGGTGGGCACGGTGGTTCATGCCTGTAATCCTAGCACTTTGGGAGGTCGAGGAGTGTGAATCACTTGAGGTCAGGAGTTCGAGACCAGCCTGGCCAACATGATGAAACTCTGTCTCTGCCAAAAATACAAAAAAATTAGCTGGGCATGGTGGCATGCACCTGTAGTCTCAGCTGCGCAGGAGGCTGAGGCAGGAGAATCGTGTGAACCCAGGAGGCAGAGGCTGCAGTGAGCCGAGATGGCACCATTGTACTCCAGCCTGGGCAACAGAGCAAGACTTCATCTCAAAAATAAAAAATAAATAAAAAAAACAAAGATGTATCAGACATGGCCCTGGTCATTTGTGATTGCATAGATTAATAAAGGAGTTTTACATTATAAAGTATTACATAGTATGATATTATATATATACATCTCATCTATGTACATAAAGTGTGTAACAAACTCTATTCAGGGATATTTTGAGAGGCAATATTTGAAATATTTTTTAAAAGATGTATGAGGCATACCTGGTAGAAAAGGGCATTCTAGGCGGATGAGAAAAGACACAGGTTTTGAGAGGAAGCACTATTCATAGTTTTGTAGTTATCTGATATGGTGAGTGAATAGGCTAATTATGGAGAGTGGTACTGGATAATAAGTTGTGGCCACGTTCTGAAAACCCTTCTAGGTTATGCTAGTAAGTGATATGATAAGATCTGTGTTTTACCACCCTCAAAGATGGAAGAAGGCAAGAAATAAAGTCAGAGATGAACTGAATAAAATTGAGATGCAAGAAACTATACAAAAGATTAATGAAAACAGAAGTTGGTTATTTAATAGAATAAATAAGATAAACTGCTAACTAGACTAATAAAAAAGATCCAAATAAACACAGTCAGAAATGACAAAGGGGACATTACCACCGACCCCACAGAAGTACAAAAAACCCTCAGAGACTTTATGAACACCTCTATGCATGTAAAGTAGAAAAACTACAAGAAATGGATACATTGCTGGAAACATACCTCCCAAGATTGAACCAGAAAGAAACTGAAACCCAGAACAGAGCAATAACGAATTCTGAAATTGTATCTGTAGTAAAAAACCTACCAACCAGAAAAAGCTTAGGACCAAATGGATTCAAAGCCAAATTCTACTAGACATATTAATATCAAGAGCCAGTACAATTCCTACTGAAACTGTTCCAAAAAATTGAAGGGGAGGGATCCCTCCCTATTTCGTTCAATGAGGCAGCATCACTCTGATACCAAAACCTGGCACAGATGCAACAATAAACAAAAACTTGAAGCCGATATTCTTGATGAACATAAATTCAAAAATCTTCAACAAAATACTAGCACGCTGAATCCAGCAACATATCAAAAAGCTAATCCACTAGGCCAGGAGCAGTAGCTTTTACCTGTAATCTCAGCACTTTGGGAGGCTAAGGCAGGCAGATTGAGGAAGGGAATTAAAGACCAGCCTGTGCAACATGTTGAGTCCCCATCTCTACCCAAAAAAATTACAAAAATGGGCCGGGCGTGGTGGCTCACGCCTGTAATCCAAGCACTTTGGAGGCCGAGGTGGGCGGATCACCTGAGGTCGGGAGTTCAAGACCAGCCTGACCAACATGGTGAAACCCTGTATTAAAAAAAAAGAAGAAAAAAATTACAAAAATTAGCTGGGTGTGGTGGCACACACCTGTAGTCTCAGCTACTTGAGAGGCTGAGGTGGAAGGATGGCTTGGGCCCAGGAGGCAGAGGTTGCAGTGAGCTGATATTGGGCCATGGTACTCCAACCTACGCAACAGAGCAAGACCCTGTCAAGAAAAAAAAAAAAAAAAAAAGAGCTGATTTACCATGATCAAGTAGGTTTTACCCGAGTTGCGAGACTGGTTGGGCATACACAAATCAATGACTGTTATCCGTCACATAAACAGAGCTAAAAACCACATGATCATTTTAATAGATGCAGAAAAAGTTTTCAATAAAATTCAACATCGCTTAATGTTAAAAACCCTCAACAAACTTGACATTGAAGGAACACACTTCAAAACAATGAGAGCCATGTATGACAAAGCCAACATCATACTGAATGGGCAGAAGCTTGAGAACTGGAAGAAGACAAGATTGCCTACTCTCAACACTCCTATTCAACATAGTACTAGAAGTCCTAGCCAGAGCAATCAGGCAAGAGAAGGAAATAAAAGGCATACAAATAGGAAGAGAGGAAGTCAAACTATCTCTGTAGATAATATGATTTTATACCTAGAAAACCCCACAGTCTCTGCCCAGAAATTTGTAAGTCTGACAAACAACTTCAGCAAGGTTTCAGGATACAAAATCGATATGTAAAAATCCATAGCATATCTATACACCAACAGCATCTAAGCTGAGTGCCAAATCAAGAATGCAATCCCTTTTATAATAGCTATGAAAAATAAAATACCTAGCATTACAGCTAATCAGGGAGGCGAAGGTGAAAGAGCTCTGTAATGAGAATTAGGAAACACTGCTAAAAGAAATCAGAGATGACACAAACAAATAGAAAAATATTCCATGCTCATGGGTAGGAAGAATCAATATTATTAAAATGGCCATACTGCCCAAAACAACGTACAGATTCAGTGCTATTCCTATCAAACTGCCAATGACATTCTTCACAGAATTAGAAAAGACGATTCTGAAATTCCTATGGAACCAAAAAACAGCCTGAATAGCCAAGGCAATCCTAAGCAAAAAGAGCAAAGCTTGGCGGTATCACATTACCTGATTTCAAACTATACTTCAAGGCTTTAGTAATCAAAACAGCATGGTACTGTTAAAAAAAACAGTGACATAGACCAATGGAACAGAATAGAGAGCCCAGATATAAAGCCTCACATCTACAACCATCGGATCTTCCCCAGAGTTGACAAAACAAGCAATGGGGAAAGGACTTCCTATTCAGGAAACGGTGCTGAGATAACTGGCTAGCCATATACAGAAGATTAAAACTGGGCACCTTTATTACACCATATGCAAAAAATTAACTCATGGTGGATTAAAGACTTAAATGTAAAACCTAAGACTATAAAAACCCTTGAAGAAAACCTAGAAAATAAAATTCTGAACATAGGCCCTGGCAAAGATTTCATGATGAAGATGCCAAAGCAATTGGAACAACAACAAAAAATTGACAGATGAGACCTAATTAAACTAAAGAGCATCTGCTCAGCAAAAGAAACTATCAATAAACAGACAACCACAGTATAGGAGATAATATTTGTAAACAGTGCATCTGACAAAGGTCTAATATCCAAAATCTATAAGGAACTTAAGCAAAAAACAACTCCACTAAAAACTGGGCAAAGAACATGAACAGACACTTTTCAGAAGAAGACATACATGCAGCCAGTGAGCATATGAAAAAATGCTCAATGTTGCTAATCATTAGATGCAAATTAAAACCACATTGAGATACCATCTCACACCAGTCAGAATGACTATTATTAAAAAGTAAAAAAATAACAGATGCTAGTGAGGTTGCAGGGAAAAGGGAACACTTAACACACTGCTGATGGGAATGTAAATGAGTTCAGCCACTGTGGAAAGCAGTTTCATGACTTCTCAAATGACTTAGAATTACCATTTGACCCAGCAATTTCAGTATTGGGTATATGCCCAAAGGAATATACATTGTTCTGTCATAAAGACACATGCACGAATATGTTAATTGCAGCACTATTCACAATAGCAAAGACATGGAAGTGGCCTAGATGCCCATCAGTGGTAGACTGGATAAAGGAAATTTGGTACACATGCACCAGGGGCTACTACACAGCCATAAAAAAAGAACAAGATAATGTTCTTTGCAGCAACATGGTTGGAGCTGGAGGCCATTATTCTAGATGAATTAATGCAGGAGTAGAAAACCAAATACCACATGTTCTCACTTATAAGTGGGAATTAAATATTGAGTATACATAGACACAAAGAAGGGAATAAGACACCAGAGCTGCCACCTTTTTTTTTTTTTTTTTTTTTTTGTGACATGGACTCTTGCTCTGTTGCCCAAGCTGGATGGAGTACAGTGGTGCCATCTCAGCTAACTGCAACCTCCGCCTCCTGGGCTCAAGCGATTCTTCTACCCCAGCCTCCTGAGTAGTTGGGATTACAGGCACGTACCACCACGCCTGGCTAATTTTTGTATTTTTAGTAGAGACAGGGTTTCACCATGCTGTCCAGGCTGGTCTCAAATGCCGGACCTCAAGTGGTCCTCCCACCTTGGCCTCCCAAAATGCTGGGATTACAGGTGTAAGCCCTGCGCCTGGCCAACACTGGAGACTTCTTGAGCAGGGAGAGTAGGTGGAGGGTGAGGAAGGGAAAAGTACCCATTGAGTCCTGTGCATATTAACTGGGTGACAAAATAGTCTATACACCAAATCCCTGCCATATGTAATTTACCCATGTAACAAACCTGCACAGAGATTTTTCTTAAAAAAAAAAAATATTTATTTATTTATTTATTTATTTTAGATAGAGTCTCACTCTGCCACCCAGGCTGGAGTGCAATGGTGTGATCTCAGCTCACTGCAACCTCCTCCTCTTGGGTTCACGTGATTCTCCGCCTCAGCCTCCTGAGTAACTAGGATTACAGGTGTGTGCCACTACACCTGGCTAATTTTTGTATTTTTGGTAGGGATGGGGTTTTACCTTGTTGGCCAGGCTGGTCTCGAGCTCCTGATATCAAGTGATCCACCCGCTTGAGCCTCCCAAAGTGCTGGGATTACAAGTGTGAGCCCCCGCGCCTGGCCTTACTCTTTATTTTAAAGCGATAACTATAGTAGGCTTTTTTGACTTCTAAGGATGGAAATGGGAAATCATTTGGAACAGTCTTTACGATAGTTAGAGAGAGAAATGCCAAGGACTTGGTTTAAGGCAGTGGAAATAGAGGGGCCACATTTTGGATTTGGTGAAGCAGCTATTACTTGGGATGCATAAGGGAGACAAGGGAGGCAAGGATAAGTTTTTGGTTTTAAAGTACTTGTCACACATTTTAGAGACTTTTAGTAATAGGCAATTGGAAATGTGAGTTAGGAGATTAGGATTGAGTGAGATGAATGTAGTCTAGTGATTTTTGAAATGTTTGAAATATGACTGTTAAGACTGTCAGGGCTTCAAATCTCTGGCACTGTCACTAAGATGGGAAGTAAGCATATGTATCTTAAAGAACTGTTGAGATTGTGCATGTAAACCTATCAATAAGTGATGCTTGGCATTATTCTGTCTGTATCAGAACTAGGAATGAATGTTTCATAGCAAAAGGATAAGAGTTTAAGAGGGAAAGACTGGTCTAGTTAGATTTCTGGAAAGTTAAGTATGTGAGCTATATCATTAGCTCCTTATGGAATTACCTCACTTGAGTTGTGCTTTAATATTCTCTTCTGTAATTCTATTGATAGTGAATATAAAAAGTGTTGCCAGAAATCTTCCTTTCACTTGTCTTGAAGATGTCATGGTGTTCAATGTTTTCTATGGAAAAATCCTTGTAATTATTTCTTCAAAGAGTTTAGTACTAGAAACAATGTTTTTTTGCCCAAGCAAATTGGTATTATTTTACTAAGCAAGCAATTTTTAAACTTCTGTTTTCTGCTTTTTATCTTGGCCGTTTCAAAATGTCTAAGCTTAATGCTTGATTGAAATATTCTCCTTAAACTGTATTTTTGGTTTAATAATCTCCATTTAATCTTTTATTATGTGGTTCTATTGTATCTTTTCAGGTGCTTACACAACAGAAATTTATTGTCTCAGGATTGGAGGCTGAAAGTCTAAGATCAAAGTGTTGGCTGGATTGCCGCCTTCTGAGGGCTGTGGAGGATAATCTACTCCATGTCTCTCCCCTTAGCTTTTGGTTTGCTGACAGTCTTGGATATTTCTTGGCCTGTAGAAACATCTTCCATGTAAAAACATGAAACAATCACTCGTTTCATCTTTACATGATGTTTTCCCTTTGTGTGCATCTGTGTCCAGAGTTCCCTTTTTTTAATAATTGGATTAGGGCTACCCTAATGGCCACATCTTAATTAATTATATCTGAAGTGACCCTATATTCAAATGAGGTCACATTGCAAGGTACAGGGCATTAGGACTTCAACATAGGAATGTGGTGGGGGTAGGGGGAACACTTGAACTTCTAACAGTTGTGTGGCTAAACAAATGAGATAATAACCTAAAATGCCTTATGGAGCCTCGGAGTTAGGTACGGAATTGAGAATTTGAACTTGATCTCTTTATGACTCTCCACAGAAGCTTTGTCATAAGCACAGTGTTTATAGTCACTAATTGTTGTTTTCTTACAGTTCTCTGACTTTTTCCTTAGTTTGTGAACTTTTGAGGGAATTCCAACTTTTCAAACCATATGTCTTGTCCACCTGCTTTGGATTTCAGTCTTTTCTTCCAGACAGCTTCTGTGGGTTTTAAAACAGATGTGTAAATATTCCAGCCTACCTTTTTGTCATTTATTTTAAAAAGAGAAAAACCTACATGGAAAGTTTTCCCTTTGTAACATTCTGTTACAAAGAGCATATTAGTGTTTCATCAGAAAAAGCAGGCTACTTTTTGCAAATAAATTAAAAAGTGGATTTGGCACTTAATATCAACTGGGCATGCCAATATACTGAATTACTATCACAGCAACCTTGGAAAGTAGTTGCTACCATTTTAGTGTTACAGAGGAAGAAACTGAGACTTAAATTAAATTTACTGTTGAAGGTCAGTAGTTGGCAACTGACCGAAACAGACCTCATGGTCAGTATTTGTTATTTTTCTTTTTTAACGTTTATTTTATTTTCTTTTTTTCTTTTTTTTTTTTTTTTTGGTCAGTATTTGTTAAAAGCTTATGCTCATTCCACAATCTAATAAAGAAAAGGATGGTGTGACTATCTGCTGAGGGCGTGTTTCTTGGGCCTCCACCCACTGTACTGTCATCTGGCATCTCTGAGGTCTCAGTTTCCTCATGGAAAAGTGCAGGCAATTGGCCAGGTACTGTGGCTCACACCTGTAATCCCAGCACTTTGGGAGGCTGAGGCAGGTGGATCACTTGAGCTCACAAGTTTGAGGCCAGCCGGCAAAACCCCACCTCTACTAAAAATACAAAAAACGAGCTGGGTGTGGTGGCACATGCCTGTAGTCCCAGCTACTTGGGAGGCTGAGGCACAAGAATCTGCTTGAACCCGGGAGGTGGAGGTTGCAGTGAGCTGAAATCATGCCACTGCACTCCAGCCCAGGCAACAGAATGAGACTCCATCTCAAAAAAAAAAAAAAAAAAAAAAAGGCATTTAATTGAAAATAAATGTTTATACAAGTGTGCTAGGCTGGGCTTGGTGACTCATGCCTGTAGTCTCAGGACTTTGGGGGGCTGAGGAGGGAGGATTGCTTGAGTTCAGGAGTTTGAGGCTGCAGTGAGCTGATTATGCCACTGCATTCCAGCCTGGGTGGCAGAGGGAAACTTTGTCTAAAAAAACGACAACTTCTTGCCACCAAGCTTAAAAAAAAAACAAAAATGTGCTATTAGATTAAGGAATACCAAGAAGTGAAAGGTGTGTATAATTACAGATATATCCAATGTAGTTGCAGATAATTTAAGGCTGAATACAGTGGCTTACACCTGTAATCCCAGCATTGTGGGAGGCCAAGGCAGGAGGATCGCTTGAACCCAGGAAGTTTTTTTTGAGACAGTGTCTCGTACTGTCACCCAGTCTGGAATGCAATGGCATGATGACAACTCAGTGCAGTCTCAACTTCCCAAGCTCAGGAGTTTGAGACCAGCCTGGGCAACATGAGACCTTGACTCTACAAAAAAAATAAAATAAATTCAAAACAAAACAAAGCTCAGATAATTTAGATTAGTAGATAGTACAGAAATATGTGAAAATTTAAATACTGTGGTTGAAGACAGCAATAAAAAAAATTTTTTTTTGTCAAATGAACGATATAAATAGTATCTTAAGAGGTAAAGGTTTTAACAGCTTGGAATAATTGGTGAATACTTCCTAAGAAGGGGGAATAAAAAACATTAACGTTTATGATGACCTAGGAGAAATGATGTTAGCCACTTTACTTTAGATTATTTCACTTGATTCCATACCACAACCCTATGAGTGAGATGGCATTTAAACTTTTTTTTCAGATGAAGAAATGAAATTTACAGTTATTTGCTCATGCTCATATCGTTAGTAAATGGCACAAGTAGGATTCAAACTCAGTGTGTAACTCCAAGTATTTTTTCTTTCTCATCATACCTGAGTCTTGAAGAACATGGAGCCAAGTATGTGCATTAGAAATTGATTGTATTCCAGATGGTAAAGTGTGGGAGATTTTAAGCATATAGTGAATATATCATTGTGATTGGAGAATATATCATTGTGATTGAGAAAGTTCAGTCATGTTATGATTCTTGTAAAGATCTTACAGTAGATGTATACTTTTATTATTTTATGCCATGACTTTAATCTTTCTGAAATATTGGTGTAACGTATTCAGTTTGTTCCCTAGGTGGATACTCAGTTGTCTTAAGTCCATTTATTGAATCCCTTTTTCCTCTACTAATTAAAAAAAAAAACCTTTATTGGCCAGGCATAGTGGTGTGCGCCTGTAGTCCCAGCTACTTAGGAGGCTGAGGTGGGAGGATTGCTTCAGCCCCAAAGGCAGAGATTACAGTGAGCTGAGATTGTGCCACTGCACTCCAGCCTGGGCAACAAAGCTGTCTCAAAAAAAAATAGAAAAGCTTTATTGAAATATAATTTACATGCTATTAAATTCACCTATTATAGGTACAATTCAGTTATTTTTTAGTAAATGCATAGAGTTGTACAGTTTTTTAAAAGAACTTTAAGATGTTTATTGTTTTTCATAACTCTTAATTGAAGTTTGATGGGTAGATGATATGATTTTCATTTTATAATTGATGGTAATCTGCATTTTATAAGCATTTTGCCCAAAACTTTGTGGCTAGTAAATGGCAGAACCGAGACTCCAACCCAGCACCTTTTAGGAATATGAGCATGATTTTTGAGAACAAATTGTTGAGGGTATGCTAATGTCAGCCTAAGAAGTTTGGATTTCATCCTTTAGCGTGAGCATCACAAGCATCTTTGTAATGCCCTACTCAGCACTTGTAGTGGGGTACTTTTTGGAAAATGTCTTCTATGATGGAACTCTAGTCTCTGAAAATGCTCTATGTAGGAAGGGTTCCCTCGTCAAGTAAATTTGTGAAGTACTCTGGCTTTTTGGATTATCACAGTTCACATTGTATACACATACCCTGGGAAGTTGTACAGTAAAGAAATGGGTTTACTTCTTTTTTTTAACTCATATCCCCCCCCAGAGTTTTCCAAGTTTCTTGACCATAGAAGACCTTTCAAGTAACACTGCTGTAGTAGGATATTTTTGGAGATTTAGACTCAATTCATTAAGACGAGATAAGTCTGAAGAAGAAAATTAAGCTGCAAAATTGGATTTTTTAAAAAGTAGGTTATTATTAGGCTGGGCGCGGTGGCTCAAGCCTGTAATCCCAGCACTTTGGGAGGCCGAGGCGGGTGGATCACGAGGTCAAGAGATCGAGACCATCCTGGTCAACACGGTGAAACCCCGTCTCTACTAAAAATACAAAAAATTAGCTGGGCGTGGTGGCGCGTGTCTGTAGTCCCAGCTACTCAGGAGGCTGAGGCAGGAGAATTGCCTGAACCCAGGAGGCGGAGGTTGCGGTGAGCCGAGATCGTGCCATTGCACTCCAGCCTGGGTAACGAGCAAAAAAACTCCGTCTCCAAAAAAAAAAAAAAAAGTAGGTTATTAATAATTATGTACATTTATCTGTTAATAGTTGTGGGGTAACTGCTGACAGATGCAGAAGTTCTGATTCTTTAGGTATAAGATCCTTTGGTCCAAAGTTTGAAATTTCATCTCTCTACCTGGTTGATCCTGCCAGAAGAAAAGAAAAAAAAATTTTTTTGTCTCTTGATTTATACTTGTATTTCCTTTTTTTGGTAGAGATGAAGTCTTGCCCTGTTGCCCAGGTTGGTCCTGAATTCCTGGGCTCAAGTGATAATCCCACCTTAGCCTCCCCCAGAGTGCTGGGATTAGACATGAGCCACCATGCCTGGCCCCATTTCTTTTAAAAATTTGAAAGACTATTTAGTATAGTAGCAAGATTTTTGTTGGTTTGTTTTTTTTTTTGTGTGTGTTTTTTTTTTTTTTTTTTTTTTTTTTTTTAAAAAATCTCTCTCCGTTTTTTAGGGTGGGGTGCAGTGGTACGATCTCGGCTCACTGCAACCTCTGCCTCCCTGGTTCACACAGTTCTCTGTCTCAGCCTCCCACGTAGCTGGGATTACAGGTGTCTGCCACCATGCCCAGCTAATTTTTGTATTAGTAGAGATGGGGTTTCACCATCTTGGTCAGGCTGATCTTGAACTCCTGACCTTGTGATCCACCTGCCTCAGCCTCCCAAAGTGTTGGGCTTACAGGCGTCAGCCACCACGCCCAGCCTGCAGAATTATTTTATGTCCCAGTTGTACCCGTTACTAGTATTGTGGCTTTGGGCAAGCTGTCTAATCTCTGAATCACAGTTTGCTTGATAAAATAAAAAGAATATCAACTTTGCCACAGTTGCTATTCAGATGGAGATTCATATCTACAATAATGATTGTTCAATTTGTTAGTATTCTGTGATGTCTCAGTTCATTTCTGCAGCTATAACAAAATATTGGAGACTGGGTAATTTTTATAGAACAGAAATTTGTTTCTCAGAGTTCTCGAGGCTGAGAAGTCCAAGATCAAGGTGTGGGTTGGTTTGGTGTCTGATGAAGTCTGCTGTCTGTGCTTCACGATGGTGCCTTGTTGCCAGGTGCTCACAAGGTAGAAGGGTCTAACAGTTTCCTTGTGTTTCATAAGGGTACTGATGCCATTAACATCATGACATGCTCCGCCCTTATGACTTAATCACCTTCTAAAGGCCTCAACTCTTAATACCATCAGATTGTCAAGTTTCAACACATGAATTTTGCAGGGGGTGGAAGGTAGATTCAGACCATAGGATTCTGCCCCCGACCCCTTAAATCCATGTCTTTGTCCCATGCAAAAAACATTAATTCTATCCTAATTGTCTCAAAAGTCTTCTAGCACCAATTCAAAAGTCCAGAGTGTCATCTAAATTAGGTATGGGTGAGACTCAAATTACTCATCCTAAGGCGAAGTGCTTTCCAGCTATAAGCCTGTGAAATCAGACAAGTTACGGTTTTGGGGAAATACAGTGGTAGGACAGACAGGATAGATACTTCCATTCAGAAACGGAGAAATTGGAAAGAAGAAAAGGATAACAGTTCCTAAGAAAGCCCAAAACCCAGCAAAGCAAAGAACATTGAATCTGATGCCTGAAAATAAGTTTAACTTCTTTTCTTGCCTTCTGGACACACTGGGACTCCGGGTGGGTCCTGAAGGCTCTAGGGAACCCCGCCCCTGTGGCTTTATCTGGGGCAACCCCTAATGCAGCTCTCACATGTTGGAGTCTGGTGCCTCTGGCTCTCCTAGGCTGTTGTTACATGTTGGTGGCTGCACAGTTCTGGGGTCTCTGGAGCACAACTTCACCAGACATTACCCTGGTAAGAGCTCTCTGCTGCAGCCTGCCCCCATGGCATTTCTCCATCTAGCCCCTGAGGCTTTCTGAGAAATCCTTTGAAATCTAGGTGGGCATAGCCATGCCTCTGAGTGTACTGCACTCCTGAAGAGTTAACGCCATGTGGGCATCGCCAAGGTTTGCCACTTGGGCCTACTTTTGCCTTCCAGAGTGGTGGCCTGAGCTGCACCTGGCCTCACTTGAGCCACAGTGGGGCAGTCAGGGAGCCTTATTTGGAAATAAGGGGAGCAGAGATGTGAGGCAACCCTGGGCAGTTGGGCCTCTCTCTAGAAAATAGTTCTGTACGCAAGGCTCTGCCATTGTGGGCCTGTGGTGGGGTGTGGCAGCCTTGAAGCAATCTAAAATGTGTTTGGGTTCATTCTGCCATTGTCTTGATGAATATCACCTGCTTCCTTGTGTCTATACAAATCTCCTAATTTTTAAATTTTATTTAACTTTTTTGATTTTTTTTTTTTTTTTTTTTTTTTATAGTTGGGGGTCTCACTATGTTGCCCAGGCTGGTTAATCACCTTATCAAAAGGTCGCTTGACCATGCTTGTGATACTCTTTTCCAATACCACTGACCCCACCCCCTGTTTATTTTATTTTGAGACAGTGTCTCGCTCTGTTTGCCAGGCTGGAGTACAGTGGTGCCATCTTGGCCCACTGCAACCTCCACCTCAAGGGTTCAAGTGATTCTCCTGCCTCAACCTTTAGAATAGCTGGGAATACAGGCACATGCCACTATGCCTGGCTAATTTTTGTATTTTTAGTAAAGACAGGGTTTTGCCATTTTGGGCAGGCTGGTCTCGAACTCCTGACCTTAGGTTATCTGCCCACCTTGGCCTCCCAGAGTGTTGGGATTACAGGCGTGAGCCACCATAGCTGGCCCAATACCCATTTTTAACCTTTACAACCTAGCCAGGCTGATAATTTTCCAAATTTTTAAGTCCTGCTTCCCTTTTGATTGTAAATTTCATCTTTAGGCCAGGTGAGGTGGCTCATGCCTGTAATCCTAGCACTTTGGGAGGCTGAGGTGGGTGGATCTCTCGGGCTCAGGAATTCAAGACTCGGCTGGGCAACATGGTGAAACCCTGTCTCTACAAAAAAAAAATACAAACAAAAAAAATTAGCCAGGTGTGGTGGCTTGTGCCTGTAGTCTCACCTATTTGGGGGCCTGAGGCAAGAGGATTCCTTGAACCAGGAGGTGGAGGTTGCAGTAAGCCTAGATTGTGCTACTACACTCAAGCCTGCGTGAACGAGTGAGACCCTGCCTCAAAAAAGAAAAGTCTTTAATTCATTTCTCCCATTTTCTGCCTTCCAAAACAAGAAAAGTCAAATGTATGTATATCTGTGTGTAGGATGTTTACTTTAAAAAATAATAATTTAAACCATTGATTTCTGGTCATATCAGCACTCCCTTGCCACCTACTCCTGTTTTGGTAAAGTCCAGTCAGGTGATCTTTGTTAGGGAGCATAAGGCTTCCTTCCATCAAAGGTGTGTGTATCTGAAACCAGTGTTAATGCAGTGAAAATGACTACCTGAAATTTGGTTATTTTTGGGGACAAATTCTATTTCTTAATGATAAGGTGTTATTAAAAGGTGGGAAATTTATAAGATGGTTTTGTTGTCCTCTGACAACAGTTAAATATTCATCAATTTTTACCTGTATTTCATTATGCTTATGTGCAGTGGAACCTTGCTTTCAAGGAATGTAAAAATCTGTTAAGATAAGACAAGACGTTGACCATAGACACTTGAATTCTTGGCATGTTCAATAATTGTTCTGTTGGCTTATATGAAAGGCAAAAAGAGAGAAAATTAGATTTGAAATTTATAAAAAATAAATAAATGCTTTTGAAGTGAAAAGCATTTGAAATAAAAATGCTATATTAGAAAACAATTTGACTCTAGAATTGTATACTCTATTTTGGTGTAACCATTCTATTTTATTAGGAAATTGTGAAGAATAGATGCCTTAAGGGTTTTGAGTGGAATGGAGGAACCTCTCCCCTTATGGATTTCTCTATCATCATCATCATCATCATGAAAATAACTACATTGTAAAAAAGTCATAAGATAAATGCCGAACATCTTTTTTTTTTTTTTTTTTTTTTTTTTTTAAGAGGAGTTTCACTCTTGCTGCCCAGGCTGGAGTGCAATGGTGCGATCTTGGCTTACTGCAACCTCCGCCTCCCGGGTTCAAGCAATTCTCCTGCCTCAGCCTTCCAAGTAGCTGGGACTACAGGCGTGCACCACCATGCCCAGCTAATTTTGTATTCTTAATAGAGATGGGGTTTCTCCATGTTGGTCAGACTGGTCTGAAACTCCTGACCTAGTGATCTGCCTGCCCTGGCCTCTCAGAGTGCTGGGACTACAGGCGTGAGCCACCGCCTGGCCTTCTCTCTATTACACTCTCACACAACCAGATGTGTTGACAATCTTGTGTGGAGTTTTTTCCCTACACCGACAAATTCACCAATTATCTAGTTACCTCCTGGGTATCCTGCAATTCAGTTATGACACTACCTGGAATTAGCATAGGCCCCAGAGGTTAAGGGCTCAATCACACAAGAATGCTCCACACTTCAGATACCAGTCACAATTAATGGGTCCCCAGATTATCCATACTTCTATCCAACTTGCCTACAAATTAGGAATTCCCATGACCCTTCCTCAGGTTTGATAATTTGCCAGGATGGCTCATAGAACTCAGGGAGGAAACACTTGCTTACCTGACTGTTTTATTACAAAGGATACAGATGAACAGTCAGATGAAAAGGTAGATAGAACAAGGATTTTTTTTCTCTGTGGAGTTGGGGTGTGCCACCCTCTTGGCTTATAAATGCGTTCACTGATCCATAAACTCCTTGAACCCCACTGTTCAGAGAATTTTATGGACACTATTTCGCAGGCAAGGGAAATTGTTAACTCAGTCTGTAGCCCCTCTCTCCTCACTGGAAGATGGGTGGGTAGGGGTGAAACTTCCAAACTTGTAATCAGGGCTTGGTCTTTCTAGTGAACAGCTCCCATCTAGGCATCTCATCAGAACAAAAGAGTCACCTCTTTAGAACAAAAGATGCTCTTATCACCCTGGAAATCCCAAGGGATTTAAGAGGTCTGTGTTAGGAACTGAGGTCAAAGACCAAATATTTGAACAAAAGATGCCCCCAGCACCTATTGCTTAGGTAACAAGTTTTTTTAGGAGCTCTGTGCTAGGCACTATAGATGAACACAAAAGAAATACATATTTATTTCACAATATCACAGACACATAAAATTATTTAGTCTTTATTATCATTTTCTATAATAGTTTATTATGGAAAATTTAAAACTTTGATAAAAGTAGAGAGGTTAGTGTCATCCCTGTCACCAAGCATCAACAGTGATTGATATTTTCCCAGTCTTATTTTGTCCTTCTATTTTAGTTTTATTTTGCTGAATTATATAAAATATATCCTGGGCATTAATTACCATGAGTTTGAATTATTTCATAGTAGTTTTTCAGTGGATTTACTTAATCATTCTGTTACACATTGTCAACCTACAAGGAAGCAACTGAGGTAAAATTAATATAAATAGAGAGTCAGCTGGGCACAGTGGCCCTGTAATCCCAACACTTTGAGAGGCCAAGATGAGAGGATCATTTGAGGACAGGAGTTAGAGACCAGCCTGAGGAACATAACAAAATCTCGTCTTTACAAAACAAAAGAAAAGTAGAGAATTTATTTGGGCCAAACTTGAGAATTGCAACCCTTAAAGAGCATAGATTCAATTTGCCCTGAACATATCCTCTGATTAGCAGTAGTGGATTTTAAAATAGGGGGACAGGGAGTGAAAGTGTGTCAGGAATTCTCATTGGCTTACAGAAATAACATTAATTCGGCTATGCCTTGGTAAGCTGTAGGGTGTGGGTTACAGTTTCCAATGTGGCATTATTAGGTTAATTTATAGCTACTTGTGGCAGTAGCAGGCAGTTTCAAGAGATGAGTACATAGCTCAAAGTGGGGAGTAGGCCATGACTACTGTCTCATTTTAATTCCTCTCTGGGCCTGATACTAAAAGGGTTTGCATTCCTCAGATAATAAAAAGTTCTTTTTTTCCCCAGACATTTCACATTATTTCTAATTTTTCATTAAAATAATACCTTTAATATTTGTATATAAATCAGCTTGATGAACTTTTTCTATATAAATATTTAGGTGCTTCTCATGATATTCTTCAGCCATATCCTGAAGTTATAGTCACTAAAAGATATGAACCATTAAAATAAACTTTGTAATTATAAAAGCAGTATCTTTTCATTATGGATATTTTGGGAAATAAATTTAAAAGACAACAAAATAAAAATTACCTCAGATTATTTTCCAAAGAGACCCACATTTTTGTAGGTTGCTTCTTATTGGGGCTGAAGGGGGTTTCTCGTTAACTCTACTCTGCCTGGAGAAGAGCAAGCCCACTTGCAACCCAGTTTACCATTAAACTAGCAGATTAGAAAATAGCCGAATGCTAAGTACTTATCAGGAAGTAACGTCTAAGACACAGTGTTGGGTTGATTGCTCTAATAGTTCTACAGTCCTTCAATATCATCCTACCTTAAACTCAACTGTGAGTATTCCTGAATTCTATCCACTGGCTACTTCTGCAGAATTTCTTCCCCCTGAATTTTGAGTAAGTGTACGTCTGTCTGCTGATTTGTTTCAAAAGATGTGTTGTGAGAAACAGTCTTGAGAAAATTGTTTCTGTTTACCATCTGATGATTCACAGGAGAAATTGTTGTCCTTTTAGTAAGTTGAAGAAAGAAAACTTGATGAGGAAACTGGAAATGCAAGTGTTAGAAACTTAATCATATTGTGCTTGGGGGCTATTTGGTGATTCACATGAAATAAATTACTTAGGTGGGAAATATTTAGTCAGCTTGAGCACTGTTAACAGATTTCTAGATTCAAGCCAATTTTATTTGATCCTGCCTGTTATGAACTGTTAAATAAAAATAAGTGTCACAGAGATTTGAGACTTTACAACTTATTTAGGAACACAGAAGTGAAATCAATGTTTCATCCTCTGAAATAATTTTAAATACGTGAATTTTCCTTCTCTTTCAGTTCCAGGAATGGATGGAGGTGCTTTAACTGATACGAGTCTCACAGATTCCTATTTTAGCACAAGCTTTATTGGAGTCAATGGATTTGGAAGCCCTGTAGAAACGAAGTATCCCCTGATGCAGGTATCCTTAGTTTAAATTCATATATTGCACTAAACTATGAAGTTTATTCTAGCACCAGGGGACATATAGAGTCTTCATTTATTCCTATATTTGTTGGGTGGGAGGTGAAATTTTAGGAGGCAGTGAGATGGGTGAGATATAGGTAAACCGTCTCCCATAGGGCTGGAGTTAATGAGAACTTTTGTAAATGGGGGTTTGGTAGGGTTAGGGGCAAGAGTGATGGGAGTATGTAGAGGGTAGATAGAGACTAATTTCACTTGTACGTTTTGTATGTATGTTAGTTAAACTTACGTTTTGAGCAGTTTATACATGTATTATAAAAGTTAAGTTACAAAAGGATCTCCCTCCTGTTACTACTCATCACCTTTCCAGTTAATCTTCCTAGAGATAGCTGCCATTACTGGTTACACATTTCCTATGTATCCTCTCAGGAATATTCTTTGCATATAGAAGCATATTGCTAGCTTTATTTTGTTTAATGCTTAAAATGTTGAATTTAAAGTCATAGTACTTGGAGCATTTTACATTAAAAATGTCTTTGAATTTTTTTTAACCCCACTTTGTTCTTTTTGTTTATCATATGACTGCATGTAATACTCAGGACATTGGTGTATAGATTAGTTTTTGTTGATGAGTATTGAACAATTTTGTAGAATTGGAATAAAGTTGTAAGGCATTCTAGTGTTCTTAATTGGAAAACTGCCATAATAGTAAAGGCAATGTATTGGCCTTTCTAGTTTCTGTGATGTACTACTGGATGTTTTTTTCCGTTATTACAATAAGATATTTAAACACAAGACAAATTCGTCTTTACATTTCTCTGTCCCTCCTCTCTCTCTGTCTCTCTCTCTCTCTCTCTCTCTCTCTCTCTCTCTCTCTCTCTCGGTTTGTCTCTGTCTCTTTCTCTCTCTCTGTCTCTCTGTCTCTGTCTCTCTCTCTCTCCCCGTTTGTCTCTGTCTCTTTCTCTCTCTCTCTCTGTCTGTCTGTCTCTCTCTCTCTCTCTGGAGACAGGGTCTTGCTGTGTCACTCAGGCTGTAGTGCAGTGGTGCGATCACGGCCCACTGCAGCTTCAACCTTCTAGGCATAAGCGATCCTCCTCTTGCCTTAGCCTCCTGAGTAGCTAGGACTGCAGGTGTGTGCCACTAAGCCTGGCTAATAAAAATAATTTTAGCAGAGATAAGGTCTCTCTGAGTTGCCCAGGTCAGTCTTGAACTCCTCGTCTCAAGTGATCCTCCTGCCTGGCTTCCCAAAAGACTCATTTCAGGCTGGGATTACAGGCATGAGCCATCACTCCTGGCCTATTGTTTATATTTCTAGTTGGACTGATTTTAAGGTCTGTATGAAACCAATGCTTTTTTGAATTATTTTAACTTTTTTTTATGTAAAAGCTGAGGTTTCATGTAGATATGCATGCTAAGAGTTGTTTACAAACAAACGTACAGCCATATACAGAAATGGTTATGTTTTATGAATAATTTAACTAGTTTAATGTATAGTTATAACTTCTTTTGACTGCCTGTGAGCTAAAGTTTCAGATACTTCTTAATATATATTTTTGTATTAAAGTTACCTTTGAAACGTAGCCCTTTTCTCCTCTTTTAAAATTATGCAGACATTAAATAAGAAGTTGAGTGTACAGATTCAGGATTCTAGAATTAAAACCAGAGCTAGAAATTCCTAACTTACATTTTTTAAGCCATTGAGTTAGCTGTTATATATGAGACAAGGATTTGTAGGCATGGGATGAAGGGCCTTACGGGATGGAGAGACCATAGAGGCAATGGAGTGAGTCAATAAAGCATGGAACGCGTTTAGAGAACAGAAAATACCCTAATTTTATAAGCTTTATGAGGTGTATGAACAATAGTACAAATTGAGAAAGGATATTAGAGCATTTATTGGTTTTATTCATAGTCACCGTATACCCTCTTGGGTGGATATTGGAATTTATGTTTTACAGACAAGGAAACTTAGGTGTTTTGCCCAGGCTAATAAGTTATGCAAACACAATTCAAAATAGGTCTGTAGCTTTGGCTTTAAATACCTGGCTAGTGAGTAAAATTTTCATTTCATGTGTTGCATTCATGTGGTGGTTTTTGTAATCCAAGCAGTAATATGTATAGGAAGATTAGATTGTCAGTAATGTAAACAGTAGATTGGAGGGGAAGAAGCAAAGAGGGTCAGTCTTACTTGGTTGGATACTTTTATTTCTGTATTTCTCAATGATGTTATGTATACATTTTTTGTTTTTCAGAGAATGACTAATAGTAGCAGCTCCCCAAGCCTTCTAAATGACAGTGCCAAGCCATATGCAGGCCATGGTAAGACCTGGTCCATTTTGCTCGTGTGTGTCTGTGTATGCATTTCTTACTTTAAAAGCAATATGCAACCATTGTAGATATTTTGAAAATTGTAAACATGTATAAAGAAGAAATTAAAAATTATTATCTTCCCACTCAACTCCAACTATTGAGATTCAGATTCCAGGCCAGGCGTGGTGGCTCACGCCTGTAATCCCAGCACTTTGGGAGGCTCAGGTGGGAGGATTGACTGAGCCAGGAGTTTAAAACCAACCTGGAAAAAACAACAACAACAAAAAACCCAGCCTGGGCAATATAACAAGACCATGTCTCTATTCTTAAAAAAAAAAGAAAAGTGTATAAGTTATATAACATGCTATTAACATCTTGCTCTTTGCACTATTAGTTATTTAATGTTAAATTAATGTTAATTTTAGTGAAGGTGAGACTGAAAATCCAGGAAGAAGAAGGCAGAGAAATGAAGCAGTGGTCTATATGTACTACATTGTGAAGATATTTAAGGTTCCTGTACCTAAAGTCATTTATATACTTTTTAGGATTTAGCAGAACATTTAATGAGATTAATAAATAAAAAATTAAAGCTCAGAAATGAATATTTCAATATATCTCATGCATGCCTTTTCAGAGACTCTTCTTATTTGTAAAGCGAGAAGTAATTAAGACATATAGTGTCATTTGTAACTTCTTTGTACAGAGTAGTGGAATTTTGAACCTACGAAATTTTTGGATTTCATGTTTGTGTTTTGAAAAATGTAATATTTCCATCTTTAACAACTTAATAATTTAACTTTTTAGTAATAATATCAAACAACTGGTGATAGACTTTAAAATGTGGAATAGATAGTAAAGTAGATGGTTTTAAAGCCTTGCTCATGTGTCGAAATCCAAGACTGGATCTCTCAAGAGTATGAATATGGCTGACACTGCCCCCACCCTCCACTCTCCTTTTTTTCCTTCTCAAGATTTGGTCTCAAGATTACAAACCTTTATTTACTTTAGGTCGACTTACTTCCTTCATAAACATACTCACAATAGTATGGTTAACAGGTTTTTTTCTCTGATTTTTTTCTTTTTGGTCTAGTCAAATAGATCAAATCCATATAGCTTTTGAATACTTGAAAGCAAATTGTTTCGCCAGTTTGTGTTTTATTTGCTCAGAAAATATTTGAACATATCTGTGTGTTAGGTATTAAATATAATTATTGTGGCATTTGATTTTTTTACTATATAGCCATTGTCAAGTTAAACATTTATTAGATTTCTGGGTTACCTGAGTTTTATGTGTAGAAACTTATGTAACTTACCTTTCAGATCCTCTAACTTCACCTGCTTCATCCTTGTTTAATGACTTTGGTGCCCTCAACATCTCTCAGAGACGAAAGGTAGGTAAAATTGAAATTTGAATGAAACTAAATGGAATTTAGAAGTGATGTTGGCATTGTTACCTATGTAGTGTCAATGTTTTCATAAGTGGAGGGAGAGCTTTTTATGGGCTTTAGTGTTTTTCTTGCCTTTTGTTTATCCTTCATCTTTTTATATGTGGAAATTTCTTTGATCTGTGTACATGGAATAGAGATTTTGTGTGAAGGGATGAAATCCTACTGTTTATTTTTGTTCATTTTATTTATCTTAATATATTCTGTTTTTAAGAACATCTAATGTTATAGTTGCTGTTAATTGTAAGCATATTCATTATGTTTTAACTTTATTTTTGATGGCTTTATCTAAATTTCAAAGATTCTTGCCTAATTTACTCCTCATCACACAGCAAACTTAAAATTTTCAACTTTTCATAATTGGCCCAGCAATTAAAAAAGTTGAAAATCACTTCACATTAGAAATTAATTTTATTTGGAATTGAGATTGATAGGCCAAGTATAGATTTTTGAAGTATTTTATAAGGACTGATGTTGTGACAGATTGAATAATTTGATGCCTTTGAGTCTTAATGAGAATCTTGTTAAGACTAATAACCATCTAGAGAAGATAGTCTTTTTTGATTAGGATCAGTAACAGCTAAAGATGTTCAGAGTTACTATAAAGCTATAACATTGTTTCCTAAGTAATGGAAGCAAGACCCCAAATTTAATGAGTTTAATAAATATAAAATTAAAGCTCAGAAATGAAGATAAAATATTTCAATATATCATGAATATTAATTTTAGAATAACTTAAGAACTTAAGATACTTTTAAGAAGGATCTGATCAGCAGATAGTATAAAATGAAATTCAAGAAGACTGTGGTGGTGATGACTTAGCAGTGTATAGTTATCTCCAAACTCATTGAGTTGAATGCCCTAAATATGTATAACATTTTACATGTCAATCAGACCTCAATAAAGTGGTTAAAAAAATTGAGAAAGATTAGATTTTCTTAAGACAAAAAGAAAGTTATGAGGACAGATGTAAATTATATTAAAACCTCATGTATCTAATGTTATTTCCATTTTGAGACATGGATGAGAACAGGAAGGCAACTACAAAATGCTTTTTAGCAGCTAGAACGGATAGACTAAAATCTGTGGGTTTAATTTAATGGATTTTCTTATAGGCTCTTATCATGGATAAATTTACTCTTGGTTGACATACTTTTCATATAAACTGGAATACTTTGTTTCTAAATCCATACGTTAGAAGTGTAATAGAGTTGGATAGAAACAGGCCCAGGACAGTAGACAAAGCCTAACAGTGTGGAAGCAAGCAGTAAAATGCTGAAAAGCAAATACAAGCTGGACAAGTTATCTGGAGCTCTTTACAGGAAAACATAGTCTTTAAAGTGTCTTAGGCACTTCCCCAATGACTTTTTCTCATTTTAAAAATAATAATCAGTTAACTTGGCTGGGCGAGTTGGCTCAGGCCTATAATTCCAGCACTTTGGGAGGCCAAGGGAGGAGAATTGCTTGAGCCCAGGAGTTTGAGACCAGCATGTATAACATACCAAGACCCCATCTCTCCTAAAAATAAAAAAATTAGTCGGGTGTGGTGGTACACATCTGTAGTCCAGCTGCTTGATTGGCTGGGGTGGGAGAGCTGCTTGAGGCTGCAGTGAGCCAAGATCATGCCACTGTGCTCCAGACTGGATGACAGAGTGAGACCCAAAAAGATAAAAATCAGTTAATAACTAGCATTGCTGATGTATGAGTAGAAAGTAAAACTAGAATAACAAATTAATATTTTAAAGTATTTCTAATATAAGAGGTTGGTGAGATAAGTCTTAAAGTGGAAATACATGATTTAGAGTTCCTGACATTTACTTTTGAGAAAATAATAAAAATTATTAGAAATTTAGAAAGGGAAGATACAATACCTATTCTTTTTATAATTTATTTAAAAATAATAAAATGTGGGCCGGGCACAGTGGCTCAAACCTGTAATCCCAGCACTTTGGGAGGCCGAGGTGGGTGGATCACGAGGTCAAGAGATCGAGACGATCCTGGTCAACATGGTGAAACCCCGTCTCTACTAAAACTACAAAAAATTAGCTGGGCATGGTGGCACGTGCCTGTAATCCCAGCTACTCAGGAGGCTGAGGCAGGAGAATTGCCTGAACCCTGGAGGCGGAGGTTGCGGTGAGCCGAGATCGCGCCATTGCACTCCAGCCTGGGTAACAAGAGCGAAACTCCATCTCAAAAATAAAATAAAATAAAAAAAATAATAATAATAATAAAATGTTACTAGAATTTGACCTAAATATTTGGAGAGAAACTAGAATATATCCAATGGAAGCAGACTAATATAGAAACATGAGTACTGTGGTATTTGAGGTCCTCAATCACCCATTTTTTGACCTTTCGCCAACTTTCTAGGCTGTAATCGTCCCATCTGTGAAATGATGAGCATGACCTCATCATTACCATAGTTGCTGTGATGTAATTCATCTTTAAAACTTAATGTCTGTCTAAATTGAAAGCATCCACATGTCAGTTTCTACTTAGAAATTTGTGGTTCTTATATTCTTATAGCTTGAAGGATCATATTTTCTTGCCATTTATGTTTAAAATGATGTGTAATCTGGAGACACAGTTTTTCCAGTAGTGAGCAATATAGGTAGAAATCTGGGTACAGGCTGCATATATTTTTACATTGTTAATGGTTGAATTGAAGAGGTTTCAAATTTCAAAATCTCTTTACATTAGAAATACTCTTGGCATAGGAGTATGGCATATTACATATTGTGAACTAAAGGCATATGAAGAAATTATCTGTTTAACAAAGTAATTTTACTGGAAGTAACTCAAAATTATGAATATTATAATTCCAAATTTATCTCAGCAGGTTAGCATGATTACATAGTGACATTTTGTTTTATAATGATACAGGAGATCAGGTAGGCTGTACTTACCGCTGTTTCATAGCTAGTGAGATAAATTATTTTCTGAAAATCTCAGTTGGGCCAATCTCTGAGCCAGATATGCTAACTTTTGCCTTTGGGGTTATGTGATTTACTGGGGTCAGATTAGTCAGGTGTTTGTATAGTAGTCATTTTTACTATATGCTGTGTGGACAAATTGAAAAGAAAGGACTCAATTTTTTTCTTCCCTTAAATCTAATTGGAAATGCAATACATGAACCTAAGACAGAACATTTTACTCAGCAATATATTAATTAGTGGCAATTTAAATATTTGATGATTGCTAGGTAGCAAAGAATTCTCTAGATCCTGAGGAATTTATGGAGAAAAGGTGTTTCAAATTGGGTTTTTTGAGGATGAGGAATGTATAGAGGCAAAGATACCTAGGCAGAAGGTATGCTTGCCTACAAGTGATAGAGGCAGAAGGTATGCTTGCTTACAAGTGATAGAGGCAGAAGATATGCTTGCTTACAAGTGATAGAGGTAGGAGCTTTAGTAAACTCATTCTTTTCTTCTTCATTCTGAGAATTATAGATAAACTAAGAAAACATGGCTGAGGACCTTAGTATCTTTAGGAACTTAAAGGAAAATGTAGGGTGTAAAAAATAGTACAGAGTCTGTTACAGTGGCTCATGCCTATAATCCCAGTACTTTGGGAGGCTGAGGCTCAAGGATCACTTGAGGTCAGAAGTTTGAGACTAGCCTGGACAAGGTAGTGAGACCTGGTCTCTACTAAAAACTAAAAATATTAGCCGGGTGTCGTGGTGAGCACCTGTAGTCCCAGCTACTTGGGAGGCTGAGAGGTGGGAGGATGACTTGAGGCCAGGAGGTGGAGGCTGCAGTGAGCTGTGATCACTTCAGTGCACTCTAGCCAGTGTGACAGAACAAAACCCTGTCTCAAAACAAAACAAAAAAAAAAAACAGAAGAGTCACAGCCATATATCTGGGCTGTATAATTGTTAACTATGTGAGAAACTTCTTGAAGAGTTGTGTGTTGAGAATGTATGCCTTAGGGCAATACTACTCATCTGTGTCTCAGGACCAGTGTTAGTCCTTGAATTGTCTGTTAGAAGATAAACACTGAAAACAAATGTCTAGAGACTTCTATAACAATCTGATAATACTGTGACATTCAAACATGGAATCATTTTTCTAGTAATTCATTTTTATTTTATATAATTATAGGTCCATGATGTGTAGAAGATTTTTTTTAGTAAGTTATCTTTTTTGATGTTTGAGAAGCACTGATTTTCTTTTATTTGCCACATTAGGAATGCCTAATTTTATAGATCAAAAAAGTAACCATTATTTGAGTTTTGTTAAAAGTAAGAGTTAATATACAAGAGATTATTACATGAATAAACCTTAATAGCAAGATAGACAAAATTAAATTTGAGCACTGTGATGAAAAGAAGTAGTTTTGAGAGTCACTGTGAATCACAAATGTGATCTAGACAAGCATTAAAATTTCCTGTGAGAAATTATTTGGGAACAAAGTTATCTTTACAACAGAATTAGATGTTGGAATATAGATAGTCATAAATGAAGTGGATCAGTGCTATGATATCTTGCTAATGATTCTTGCCAAGATAGAAATTTTTATGTAGGGCAACCACCTGTGATTGAGGCAAGTCCTAGGCAAAATGAGAAATATTTCAAATTTGTCCTAGCATGCCTGGCTTCCCCCTTTATATTTTTCTGGGCTATTGCCCTTCTTCACCTTCTTTTTTTGTTCACCTAGTCACATGCTTATTCAGCTTCCCCCTACTACTTTCATTTATTAAAGCAAAAAAGGTCTGATACCCATCATTTATATTTCTTTGGTTTACTTTAGTATGCTATTTCAGTCAATATGCAGTTTTACCTGGATATTTGCATTATATTTCTAATAGTGAGATAACAGATTTTTCACTTTTGTAAATTTTTTTTTCAAGTTTTAATAACAAGTTAAATTATTTGGGGTTAGGAGGCAGAGACTTCAGAATTATCATGTTTATTTCTTCTGTTCTTGCTTTTAAAGCTTTTGGTTAGGACTAGGGGAGTAGAGACCAAAGGGAGCTGCTGGTTCTTAGCTTATTTGTGAGGAGATGTGGATGCTAGAGATACAGTTCTGGATTTGCTTGAGAGAAAAATTCACTAGCAGTACTTTTCTCTGCTTTCTTCTTTGTTTGAACCTAGCTTGGGTCTCCCTTTTGCACTGTTCTTTATCTTAAGAGCATCCATCCCTCTCGTTACAAAACTAACTGATGGTAAATATTTTACATTTCTTGATTAACTTGGCATTTAAAATTTCTTACAGCATTTCTATTCTAAAGTCTTTCTTTGAAAGATGACTTTTACATTATTTCTACTCTAGGAAAGAAAATACGGAACAATAAGGACTAGAGCGTATTTATGGTAGAGTTCCTTTATGGAGAAAGATAAAATAAATTTGGAGAAATTAATAGGATTATAGTGTAGACAGTTTGGAATGTAAATCTTGTCTTAATCCTGCTGAGGTTAGGTTAGGCCCTTTTGGCATACTGAATCAAGTATTGATGTCAGGGAAAATAAGGAGAAAATGGAGAAGACATCGAAAAACAAAATTTTAAAGGAGATTACAATCTAAACTTAATCTCTAAAGCAATTGCTTTTAGGTTCTTTATGCATGTTCTCTAAGAAATAATGTTTTACTTGGTGTTTAGATTTCCAGTAAGCCACATCAGTATATTTTACCCACTGAGTATTGTTCAGTAATGTTTCTGGGAAATTGTGGCTAGAATTCCAAATTAATGCCCTCAGAGCTATTATGCTCTAAAATCACTAAACATCCATTCCTCTCCGCTTGTCAAGGTGGAGAAGTGAGGGCAGGGTGAGGTGGCTCATGCCTGTAATCCCAGTACTTTGGGAGGCGGAGGCTAGCGGATCACGAGGTCAAAAGATGGAGACCATCCTGGCCAACATGGTGAAACCCTATCTCTACTAAAAATACACAAAATTAGCTAGACGTGGTGGCGTGCGCTTGTAGTCCCAGCTACTCAGGAGGCTGAGGCAGGAGAATCGCTTGAACTTGGGAAGCAGAGGTTGCAGTGAGCTGAGATTGTGCCACTGCACTCCAGCCTGGTGACAGAGTGAAACTCTGTCTCAAAAAAAAAAAAAGATGGAGGGGAGGGAATGTGTGCCATCTCAGCCTAAGCCATGTTCAGATGAACTTTTAGGCTTAGTGATAGATATGTTTTCCTGTGGAAACTGACACAGTTGTTGGAGTCCAAGTTTGGGTGGTGGAGGAGGCACCCATGTGTGGTTCCTGTTTATAGCTTACTCAGAGTCTCTTGGTGAATTTTAATTTCTCAGAGAACAAACAGTAGGAAGGATAACAACATGGCAGTGTTGAATAGTGGTTAAGCCTTCAGGGTTTAGAGTTAGATGCAAGACAGTCAGGATTGAATTTGTATTGCTTCACTGATTATTTTTGTGCCCTTAACTTAGTAAACCTTTTTGTTTCTTCATTTGCAAGATGATAATATGGAACCTACTATGTAAGGTTGTTTTGCGGAGTAAATGGGATGTGTTGCCTGTCACAAAGTGGTGACTGTTATTGGTAGTAGGTAATACATGGTATTGGTCAAATTTGAACTTTGCTTGGAAATTGTTAACTGTTGTTAAATAAGTATCCCTGGCTACTCACTCTGGATCAGGCTATATTAAAACTGTCCTCTGGAAACATGGTTCTCTAGCTGCTCTGAGGATATCTACCTTTTCTTTGAGATGTTCAGTCCTCCTCCTCCCCCAGTATTAATTTTTTGCCTTCTTCCTCACAGAAACTTCTTCCTGTTAGCTTCTCAAATGTATCCTCCAGATTATGTGAAAATCCATTGGGGGTTTCTTGCAATGTAATTGCAGACAGATAGAACCTTGATTTTATTTATATGGATGATGATTTTCTGTATTTGTTCCAGATAATATGGTAAAATTAAATAATTATTTTATAAATTGTTTTATATTTAACATATTATTTAGCTCCCTGAGCAATTCTTTGGGAGACACTATTTTTTTTGTTTTGGGAAATGGCAGTTTGAGAGAGAAAGTAATTTCTATAGACTTAATTACATAGGGCAATATGAGAAGGGTAAATTGACTGAGTTTACTATAGGGTGAAAAATAGGCCACTGGTAATATGGAGAGGTGGAGATAAAAGATCGTTTAACTTTTTATGTCTGCTTTTTCCACTTGAGTAATTTTTTCAGTGTAAATTTCTGTCAAAATGATTTCTGGGGCAAGTATATACAATCGAATTTTTGATAATTGACAGAAAACCTTTCAGAAACGCAGCACAAATTTATATTCCAACTAATAGGAGCTGGTTTTTCTACAGTCTTGGAAACACTGGGCTATATGTATACAAATCTTTAATATTTTTGTAATTTTATAGGCCAAAATCCTCATTTAAATTAGATGGTGCTATAGACTTCTGTGTTTATTGGTCGTTGGTGTTCTTTCATGTCCTTTGCTCATTTCTTATTGGGCTATTTTAAAAATTCATCGTAAGAGCTCTTTGTACATTAGAGATGTAAATCTCTTCAATCAGATATTACAGTCTTTTCCTCCATATTGTTTTTGGTCTTGAGTTTCACAAGTAATTTATGCTGTCAGTTTTGAAATGTCATGCTTACTCTGTTTCTCTCATACTATGTTTAAAATAGCAAAATATTAAGCCCTTTTTTGTTAGAATAACATGGAACTCTCTGATCTAATGAGTTAGTAATTTGAATATAAAGGGCTATTATTGTTTTTATATAATTAATTTAAATACACTGTGATTTTTATTGTGAATGATCTCTACTCTCTTTTTTCTGATTTTTAACTGGTAGGCTTGAATGTTCTTTTTGTTGGTTATCTCCAGTCTCAGTCTATTCTTTTCTTAAAATATACAGGTAACACTAGATTGAAACTTGCTAAAAATATGATAGTTCTTATAGAGAAAGACTTTGAGAGTTGACTTCTTTTCCTGCTAAGTAAAGAGTATTTGTGGTTGAGTTTCCTGGATTGGGTTGACACAAAGATGTACTTTGGAAAGAACAGATTAAATTTTGTTTTAACAAGTGTGAGGTTCAACCATGTACTTCTTGTACTTTATTTTAATTGGCACATTGTGTACAGTGAGCATTTGTTTTTGTTGAATCAAGAAAGCTTCCTCCAAATTCATGATTCTAGGAAGATTTTGTTCTATTGATTGATTTTTTTTTTTTTTTTTTTAATTTTAATTTTTTTTTAACAAGAGCTCTCATGAGTTTGTTTTGGAAGCCCCTTTTTTTTTTAAAGGTGAGTGTGGTCATATGGTGTTTGATGCTTTATCGTATTTAAACATGTGATCTGAAATTTTCATATGACTTTTATATACAGTTTGTAATACTGTTGGCTATACTCATCTAGTTTTTATAGCTTTGAAGATTTTGAGTTCTTACACAGTAATGGTTGTTTAGTAAAATGGTGGTGCATTTACCACTTGGACCTACAAACTAGTAGATCATTCTGAGGTTAGCTGGTTGACTTCTTTATAATCTGGTCATTCTATTTGCAAAGTATTTAGGTATTAGCTGGTATTTAGGTGCCTAGCATTATTGGTAGCTCGTCTCTGTTTTCCTAGTAGGTAGGTGTGGGGAATGAATTTGTAAAGGTGAACTTAAAATTCTCATCCACAAGCATGCTAGCCTAAGCTCCAAGTTAAACATAACCAAAACCATGTGGCTTTCCCCAACTGTATTTTATTCTCAAGATTTGTTGTCCTTGTATTTTGGAAATGGGGAAGGAGAACTTTTTAATTTTAGTTATTTGAATGAAGTCTTTAGCTGTTCTCGTTGATTGCATCCATGCTAATTAAATATAAAAAGATTTATTCAGCTCGGCTTAGTGGCTCACACCTGTGATCCCAGCAGTTTGGGAGGCCAAGGCGGGCAGATCAGGAGGTCAGGAGATCGAGACCATCCTGGCTAACACGGTGAAACCCATCTCTACTAAAAATACAAAAAATTAGCTGGATGTGGTGGTGGGCGCCTTGTAGTCCCAGCTACTCGGGAGGCTGGGGAAGGAGAATCGCATGAATGCAGGAGGCGGAGGTTGCAGTGAGCCGAGTTCTTGCCACTGCGCTCTGGCCTGGGAGACAAAGTGAGACTCCGTCTCAAAAAAAAAAAAAAAAAAAAAAAAAGATTTATTCATTTGGGTATTTGTATTTGGTTATCTTAGGCTTAGCTAGAATGACATTAAAATTGTAATGTCTTAAGAAGTATTATAGAGTATGGAATCGATTTCTTTGAGTTGGAGACAAGATGTTATAGCTAAGAGTACAAGTGTTAGAACCCGACCTTATATAAATTTTGAGATAATAGGTTTCCTCTCAGACTTATTTTTATCATCTGTAAAGTTGGTATAAAATAGGCCGTATGTCACAGAATTATGTGAATTAAATACATTAACGGATATAAAGTGTGTATAGTGCCTTGCGCTTGTCAAATGATAGTTATTATTATAGTTTTCTATTAGGATCTGCAATTTAAAAATTTGTTTATCTGAGGCCGGGTGTGGTGGCTCACACCTGTAATCTCAGCACTTTGGGAGGCTGAGGTGGGCAGATCACAAGGTCAAGAGATTGAGACCATCCTGGCCAACATGGTGAAACCCCGTCTCTACTTAAAAAATAGAAAAATTAGCTGGGCATGGTGGTGCACACCTGTAGTCCCAGCTAAGTGGGAGGCTGAGGCAGGAGAATTGCTTGAACCCGGGAGGTGGAG
Source organism: Sapajus apella (assembly GCF_009761245.1). NCBI lineage: Eukaryota > Metazoa > Chordata > Mammalia > Primates > Cebidae > Sapajus > Sapajus apella. Next base: position 1,960,761 of record NW_022436972.1, read on the forward strand.
GTTGCAGAGAGCCGAGATTGTGTCACTGCACTCCAGCCTGGTGCCTGGGGACAGAGTGAGACTCTGTCTCAAAAAAACCAAAAATTTGTTTATCTGTATCTAGGTATGTACAAAACCACTTTTCGTTATCTACCATCTTTGTTTAAATTATAGTAAAACCCATTTCTGAAAAAGTATACACATACAAGTTAAATAAAATGGAAACTTTTGCTAACAAACCAGTAGACATTCTGGCAGCTACATAGTGACAGCTACAGCTAGTGCTTGACTTACGACCACGATTGGTTCCGACAGACCCGTCGTAACACAATTTGGTCGTAAGTTGTGTAGGCTATGCACACGGAGTTGGTAGTGCTGCTGGAAGCTGGTCCGCACTGTCGTACGCCCAGCTGGGTGACGTTTGCGCTGCCAGACGCGGAGCAGTCGTGGCTAGCGTTTGTGGTCGTAAAGTCGAATGGTCGTAAGTTGCATTGGTCGTAAGTCGATCAATACCTGTATGTGGGAGACTGAGGTGAGAAGTTTGAGTTCAGGGGTTTGAAGCTGCAATGAGCTATGATCGGGCCACTGTGTTCTAGCCTGGGCAACAAAACAAAACTGTGAATATAATGAATACATTTGATAAGGGACTGAAATTGATAGAAAACTTTAATGTTCATTACAATTGATAGATTATCATGGAAATAATTTTCTTGTTTAAAGAAATAAAATTGGCCTGGCATGGTGGCTCATGCCTGTAATGTCACCACTTTGACAGAAGGTAAGGCAAGAGGATTGCTTGAGACCAGCCTGGGCAACATGGTGAGACTCGTCTTTAAAAAGAAAAAAGAAAAGGCCTAGCAAGATGACCCACACCTCTAATTCCAGCACTTTGGGAGGCTGAAATGAGTGGATAACTCAAGCCCAGGAGTTCGAGACCAGCCTGGGCAACATGGCAAAACACTGTCTCTACAAAAAAATACAAAAATGAGCTTGGCTTGGTGGTACACTCCTATAGTCCCAGCTACTTGGGAGGCCGAGGTGGGAGAATCACTTAAGCCTGAGAAGTTGAGGCTCCAGTGAGCGGTATTTGTACCACTTCACTCCAGCCTGGGCAACAGAGCAAGACCCTGTCTCAAAAAAATACAACAACTTATTTTCACTCAAAACATTTTAATAACTTTGGCATGCTATTTTATTTCTTCATATCTGCTATGTATTGTGGTTCCAGTCTAAAGCACAAGGATATAAGAAGTTGCAATTTGGTGTTCCAGTTCTTTAGAAATTGGATGTGCCCTTGCATAGCAAGATCTTCCAACTGATTTTATTTTTGGTAGCATAAAATTCCTTTGTAACACTGAGATTTTAAGAACATAAGTAAAGACTGCTTTGTAGACTTTTAAAAATTACTATATAGATAATGTTTGTCCCCCTCAATGACCTAACTCATAGCAGAGGCTAAAAAATGTATACATATGTTTACACATGTAAATTATGTTCTGCTATGTTTGATATAATTTATTTTTCTCATATTTTTTTTTTTACTTATTTTTATTTTTTATTTTTCATAGAGATGGTAGATGGTGTCTTGCCATGTTGCCCAGGCTGGTCTCAAACTCTGACTTCAAGTGATCTCCTGTTGCATCCACCCAGTTTAGCTGGGACTATAGGCACATGCCACCATTCCCAGCTAATTTTTAAAATTTTTGTGGAGACTGGGTCTCACTGTGTTGCCCATGTGGGTCTTGAACTCCTGGCCTTAAGTGATGTTCCTGTGTCAGCCTCCCAAAGTGCTTAGATTATAGGCCTGAGCCACCTCACCTGGCCCAATAAATGATTTAAATGACACTTTAAAATGATTTATGTTTTATTAATCAGAACATCTTTACAAACTTGAAAAATAGTAGTACATATACGTGTAATATATCTCCTTTCAGACACTGCATAAATGAATATATGAATTTATTATCTTTTCCAGCATCCACTCTACAACCTATGCCCTGACACCCCTAAGGGTCTTAGATACATCAATTAAGAAACCTCTGGGCTAGGATTTACTATACATTTGTTTCAAAATAAGCCTGCATTTCTTTTACAATCTCCTCTGACTCCTAATGGTTTTTTTTCCTATTCATTAAATATCCTGATACTTTAGCATATCTGTAATTATAAAAAATATCAAATTATATCATTAATGATTAATCACTTGAAGCCAGGAGTTTGAGACCAGTCTAGGTAATATAGCAAGTCCTGGTCTCCACAAAAAATTTTAAAAAGTTAATGGAGCATGGTAGTGTGCACCTGTAGTGTCAGCTGTCTGGGAGACTGAGGTGGGAGGATCGTTTGAGGTCAGGAGTTTGAAGCTTCAATGAGCTGTCCTCTGGCTGCTGCATTCCAGCCTGGGCAACAAAACAAGACTGTCTAGAAGAAAAAGAAAAAAAAATGAAAAACAACTACATTGTTGCAGAGTACAAATAGTGAAATGATTATTTATACAATGATTATGTTTTTGATGTTCAAAGGAGGTTCTTGTAATTCACAGCATTGAAAACTTTTTGTCCTGAAGCAACAGTTCGTTTTCTCTAGTTCGTTATTAATCAGTAGACCATGATATGTAATAATATGAGACTGATAATGTGAGGCTTTTTGGAGATGGTGCTGTTTTGCAATTACAAAAGAGTTGTGATCTGAAAATTGGTCTGTTACTTGGTAGCTTTAACTACATTTTCTATACAAGTGGTGTATTTATAGATTGTTCCTTTAGCTGGACTCTGAGCTTTTGGGAGAAGAGAATAGATCTTCTTGATAATTTTATTTTTAAGAATGGTAGAGAGGCTTATACTGAAATGTCGAGTAAGTCAAGGAATGAAAAAGCATATGTGTGTGCATCTAAGACTTCAGAACTAAAAGTCCTAAAATTACCTTCTACTGTTCTTTCCTTTGACATAGTGAGTCTAGAGGCTTAGCTCCCTTGTTAGGAATGAGAGTGCACTTCCCTTAGTCCTAAACCACTGGAACTGGCTGGCTTTTTTTTTTTTTTTTTTCCTGAGATGGAGTCTCACTCTGTCACCCAGGCTGGAGTGAAATAGCACGATCTCAACTCACTGCAACCTCCACCTCCTGGGTTCAAGTGATTCTCCCACCTCAGCCTCCTAAGTAGCTGGGATTATGGGCATCCACCATCACGTCTGGCTAATTTTGGTGTTTTGTGGACCTGAAGTTTCACCAATTGGCCAGGTTTGTGTTGAACTCCTGACCTCAGGTGATCCTCCCACCTCAGCCTCCCACAGTGCTGGGATTTCAGGAGTGAGCCCCCAAGCCCAGCTGGAACTGGCTTTGTGAAATGGGGCAAAGGTTTTTGGAAAAGCTAGGGCTTTGGGGACTTATAAGTAGTGGTCTTCAAAGCTCTCAGTGTTGAGGTCAAGCTCCAAAGGGGCAAGGAGCCACAAGGACTTGATATGTTGAATTTTTAAACCCCTACTCATTTTCATTTTTGGGAGTGGCCCTGATTTCTGTTTGTACCACTCGTTATTTCTTCTCCAGATCTTTTCTCTGATGTTATTGAGAACTTTACTTCTCAAAGTGCGATTACCGAACCAGGAGTGCACTCTTGGGAGCATCTTTAGAAACACAGAATCTTAGGCCTTACTCTATGGCCTACTGAATCAGAATCTTTTATTTTAACAAGATCCCTAGAAGATTCTTATGTTCACTATTACTTGAAAAGTGCTACTTTAGAATATATTTTCAAACCTTTTCTTGTTCTTGAGAACTTTTATTCAGGCCTTGTGATGTTTTTGTTTGTTTTTATATTTTATTTTTGAGACAGAGTCTTGCTCTTATGGCCCAGGCTAGAGTGCAGTGGTACAATCTTGACTCACTGTAACCTTTGTCTCCCGAATTCAAGTGATTCTCCTGCTTTAGCCTCCAGAGTAGCTGGGATTACAGGCATGCACCACCATACCTGGCTAGTTTTTGTATTTTTTAGTAGAAACAAGGTTTTACCATGTTGGCCAGGCTGGTCTTGAACTCCTGACCTCAGGTGATCTGCCCGCCTTGGCTTCCCAAAGTGCTGGAATTACAGGCATGAGCTACTGCACCTGGTCGGTTTGTTTTTTTTTGAGATAGTCTCATTCTGTTGCCAAGTTAGAGTGTAGTGGCACAGTCATAGCCCACTGCAGCTTTGAATTCCTGGGCTAAAGTGATTCCCTCACTTCAGCCTCCTGAATAGCTGGAATTACAGGCACACCACCACACCTGGCTTATTAAAAACAATTTTTTTGGGGGGTGGGTAGAGATGAGGGTTTCACTGTGTTGCCCAGGCTGGTCCTTGAACTCCTGGCCTCAAGCAGTCCTCCTGCCTTGCTCTTCCAGAGTGGTAGGATTACAGGTGTGAGCTGCTGTGCCTGGCCTCTGCTGGATGTTTTACTACAAGAAAAGGGTTGTATTAGTCCATTTCGACACTGTTAAAAAGAAATACCCGAGACTGGGTAATTTATTAAGAAAAGAGATATAACTAACTCACAGTTTCACATGGCTGGCAGGCCTCAGGAAACTTAAAATCATGGTAGAAGGGGAAGCAGCCTTTCCTTCACAGGGAGGCAGGAGAGAGAAGTGTTATGTGAATTGTCAAACATTTATATACCCATCAGAACTTGTGAGAACTCACTGACCATCGAAAGAATAGCATAACAGAAACCACCCCCATGATGCAGTCACCCCCTCGACACATGAGAATTATTAATATAATTTGAGATGAGATTTGGGTGGGGACAGAGCCAAACCATATCAAGGGGATTGGGAATTTTTGTGTACAATGTTAAATGGCACATAAGTGGAGCAGAAAAGCTGGTTATCAATAGGACATGGCATTTTAGAATGCTTTTATTTCATAGTAACCAGCAAGATGTGACCGATCAGGCTATCAAGAATAGAGGATCAATAAGGAAATTTACCTTTTTTGGGGGACTGTTGTGTTCTTAAGGTTGGTTTAGATAAGGATTTCTAGAAGCTAAGAAGGGAAGAGGAGTTGTTGCTTTGATTTGCTCTGAAGGAAAGGAAGGGGCTTGTATCTTAAAGAACTGAGAAAACTTTAGTAAATAAACATTTCTCATAAAATTGTGTTTGCCCCATTTATTTTCTCATGTTTTGTTTAACCTCTTTCCCTTAGCACCTGCTTCCAGTTAATCACCAATATTTGTTTTTAACCTACCAGATGTTTCTAGTAAGCCTTCACTAGTTCTGTATTTCTATTATTATTGCCTCAAGCTCATATCCTCCTTTCTCCACTAGCAATTCTTAGCCAGGGCAGTTGTATCTTTTCACCCCCAAAGGAGACATTTGGTAGTATGTGGAGACATTTTTGGTTGTTACAACTGGGTAGTTGGTGCTTACTGGTATTCAGCGGGAGGACAGAGATGCTGCTAAACATCCTACAATGCACAGGACAGCCCTCTCCCCGCTCCCCTCCATAAGAAAGAGTTATCCAAAGTCAATAGTGCTGATGTTGAGAAACCCTGACCTAGACAATTGCCAGAGTCCTCTAATTTGTTGACTGCCGCTTTTATTCCCTCTTCCCCAATTCATCCTCCACACTGCTACAGACCTTCCTTTCTAAAATGCAAATTTGATTTTGTCATTTCTTCATTGCCCATGGAATGATGCTCAAATTCCTTAGCATAGGATCTAAAACAACAATTTTTATTTACTTATTTTAATTTTAATTTTTTTTTTTGAGACAGGAGACCATATATCACTGCAGCCTTGACCTCCTGGGCTCAAGCGATGCTCCCATCTCAGCCTCCAACATAGCTGGGACTATAGGTATGGGCCACCATGCCCGGCTACTTTTTTCGTTTTTTTGTAGAGATGGGGACCCACTGAGTTTGTTGCCCAAGCTGATCTTGAACTTGGCTTGAACGGTCCTCCCACCTCAGCCTCCCAAAGCACCGGGATTACAGGCATGAGCCGCTGTGCTTGGCACTAAAGCAATACTTTAAAAAATTGTATTCAAGCTTCATCATTTGTTTTCAAACTTGACCTCTGCTAATGGTGAACTGAATACTTGTGGTTTCCTCTAAGCATCACCATGCTTCCATACATACTTTTCCCCAGCCTATACTACGAACTTCCATCACTCATTTTTCCTATCTAGGCACATTTATTCTTCCTTCAGAACTTCCTCAGGCATTTGCTTTCTCTGTGAAGCCACCTTTGTTTTCGCTCTATTCATACATGATTACTTACACATTATTATATCACAGTGGGTTATGATTATTTATATTTTTCTTACCTCCTAGCCTATATTCTGTCTTCCAGCAAATGTTGTGTGTTGTATTCATCATTGTATTCCAAATACTTAGAATGGTTCCTCATACTAAGTAGGTTCTCAGATGTTGGGTTTAAAGTACATTTTTTCTTCAAAGAGTAGTTAGTCATTTTGAAATTAGCGTATAGATGAGGTATTGTTACAGTTTACAGTCTATGCAGTGAAACTTTTCTATATAATCTTTTGTCTCACCATCATGTTTTCCATTCCTACCATCTCTTTTCAGGTGTTATTTTGTATTCTGTTGCTTATAATGGTACATTAAATAGTATTGATACCTTAGGGCAGGAGTATCCTATCTTTTGGCTTCTCTGGGCCACATTGGAAGAAGAATTGTCTTGGGTCACACATAATATACACTAACACTAATGATAGCTGATGAACTTTAAAAATTTGCAGAATCTCATAGTGTTTTAAGAAAGTTTACAAATTCGGGTTGGGCTGCATTTAGAGTCATCTTGGGCCTCGGGTTGGACAGGCTTGCCTTAGGATCTTTTCATTTAGTATCACAGAAGAGATTTACTTTTGGATTAGAGTTTAATCTCTGGTTGTTTATTGAAAAAATTTAGGGTTTATAATGGCACATATCTGGAGATCTCTTCTACCTAAGAGGAGAGGTATTAGGCTATTTAAGGGTGTTTGGGCATGGAGTGGAGGGAGAAGAGTGATGAATTCCCTTTTTGAAATGAAGAAACATCATTATTTAATGAGTGCAGTTAAGGAGTGAGGATGATACATTGGATGTACTTAAAACCTTTTTTGGGGCCAGGCAGGTGGATCACTTGAGCCCAGGAGTTTGAGACTAGCTTGTGCGACATAGAGAGACCCCCGCCTCTACAGAAAATACAGAAATTAGCCGGGCATAGTGGTACACACCTGTAGTCCCAGTTCTTCAAGAGGCTGAGGTGGGAGGATCCCTTGAGCCCAGGAGGCAGAGGTTGCAGTGAGCTGAGATTGCACCACTGCACTCCAGCCTGAGACCCTCCTGACTAATAAACCAAAAAACAAAACCAAAAAACCCAAGAAACAAAAACAAACCAAATAAACATCCTTTTTTTTCAATGCTTACTGTACTGCATAGAAAGTAAATTGTATTGACTGTAATAACTGGGTCAAAAGTACGTCTGAGACCTGGTATGGTGGCTCATGCCTGTAATCCCAACACTTTGGGAGGCCAAGGTAGGTGGATCACCTGAAGTCAGGAGTTTGAGACCAGCCTGGCCAACATGGTGAAACCCCGTTTCTAGTAAAAATACAAAACATAGCTAAGCATGGTGGCACATGCCTGTAATCCCAGCTACTCGGGAGACTGAGGCAAGAGAATCACCTGAATTCAGGAGGCGGATGTTGCAGTGAAATATCGCACCACTGCGCTCCAGCTTGGGTGATGGAATCTCAAAAAAAAAAACTCTGTGTAAAAAAAAAAAAAAAAAAAGTACATCTGAATTTGTGAAGGATCTGAATTACAGAAGACCTTTTAAAATAATAGTTTTCATGCATTCAGATATGTGACCTGGCATTTGGGTGTCCGGGTATAAATTATTTGACAACTTGAGATTTTGATTAAGTAAACATTCTTTGATATGTTGAACTTTCCTGGTAGAGTAAGGTTAATATTTAGCCCAGAAATTTTCTCCCCCCCCCCCATATATATATATATTTTATTATTATTATTATTATTTTTTTTTTTTTTAGAGACGGGGTCTCACTCTGCCACCCAGGCTGGAATGCAGTGGGCTCACTGCAACCTCCGCCTCCCGGGTTCAAGCAATTCTCCTGCCTCAGCCTCCCAAGTAGCTGGGACTACAGGCGCATGCCGCCACACCCGGCTAATTTCTTTTATATTTTATTAGAGATGGGGTTTCACCATGTTGCCCAGATCGGTCTTGAACTCCTGAGCTCAGGCAATCCGAGCTCAGGCAATCCGCCCACCTTGGGGTCCCAAAGCGCTAGGATTACAGATGTGAGCCACTGTTGCCTGGCCAAATATGAATCTTAAATTAGTGAATGTCTTATTAAGTTTATGTTATTCTAATTGTATGTCAAAGCCTTGTAGTTTTCTGTTTGAACACAAAAATACGCAATTTATTTCTTATACCCTTTCTAAGGAATTAAGGTACTAGAAATAACTTGTTTTAAAATTCTTTCACTTTTAATGTGGTTCCATGGCATGAATCATTAAGGGTACATACTTACAAAAGTTCCCTCTGTGGCTTTTCTAAAGTATCATAGGAAATAAAAAGAAAAAAAATTTCCTCTGATATAGACATAGAGACTAGTTAGATTGGTTCAAGATTTCATAAAGGTGTAAGTATGTTAGTCTCATAAAACTTTGTCCACTGGGCTGGACGTTATGGCTTACACCTATAATCCCAGCACTTTGGGAGATGGTGGATGGCTTGAGTCCAGGAGTTCAAGACCAGCCTGGGTGACATAATGAGACCCCATCTCTGCTAAAATTACAAGAATTAGCCTGTCATGGTGGCACATGCCCGTAGTCCCAGCTACTTGGGAGCCTGAGGCGGGAAGGTCACTTGACCCTGGGAAGTGGAGGTTGCCACTGAGCTGTAATTACACGATTGCACTCCAGCCTGGGCAACAGAATGAGGCAGTGTCTGAAAAAGAAAAAAGACCTTTCTTAATGCAAGTTTAGTTACTCTTTTTCTTTTTTGAGACGGAGTCTCGCTCTGTCCCCCAGGCTGGAGTGCAGTGGTGCAATCTTGGTTCTATGCAACCTCTGCCTCCCGGGTTCAAGCAAGTCTCCCTCCTCGGCCTCTCGAGTAGCTGGGATTACAGGCACCATCTCCATGCCTGGCTAATTTTTATATTTTTAGTAGAGATGGGATTTCACATGTTGGCCAGGCTGGTCTCGAACTCTTGCCCACCTTGGCCTCCCAAAGTGCTGGGATTACAGGTGTGAGCCCCACCCCTACCCCCACCCTCCCCCTTTTTTTTTTTTGAGACAGAGCCTCGCTCTGCTGCCCAGGCTGGAATGCATTGGCACCATCTCAGCTCACTGCAACCTCCGCCTCCCAGGTTCAAGCGATTCTCCTGCCTCAGACTCCTGAGTAGCTGGGACTACAGGTGCCACACCTAGCTAGTTTTTTGTAGAGATGGGGTTTCATCATGTTGGCCAGGCTGGTCTCGAACTCCTGACCTCATGGTCTGCCCGTCTCAGCCTCCCAAAGTGTTGGGATTATAGGCGTGAGCCATAGTACCTTTTTTTTTTTTTTTTTTTTTTTTTTTTTTTTTTTTTTATTTTTTTTTCTTTGTATTTGAGACAGAGTCTTGCTCTGTGGCTCAGGCTGGAACACAGTGGCATGAACTTGGCTCACTGCAACCTTTCCCTTCCAGATTCAAGTGATTTTCCTGCTTCAGCCTCCCAAGTATCTGGGACTACAGACATGCACCACCACACCTGGCTAATTTTTGTAATTTTAGTAGAGATGGGGTTTCACTATGTTGGCCAGACTGGTCTCGAACTCCTGACCTCAAGTGATCTAACCTCCTCAGCCTCCCAAAGTGCTGGCATTACAGGCATGAGGCATCACACCTGGCCTTGTCCTCTTTAAATCAAGGACAGTATAGCGGATGCACACTTGTGTAGTAGAGAATCTAATTTGCATGGAATAATTTACATAGGCATTATTTGCAAGGCTTTTGAAATTTAGAAATCATGTCTTTTTCAAATTGGTTCTCTTTATACTGGAAAAAGTAATAAATATGTTTGACTGGCTATGGCTTTTTTTTTTTTTTTTTTTTTTCCCCCAATAGAGATAGGGTCTTGCTATGTTGCCCAGGCTGTTCTGGAACTCCTGGGCTGAAGTGATCCTCTTGCCTTGACCTCCAAAGTGCTGGGACTGTAGGCATGAGCCTGGCCAGCATCTTATTTTGAAGAAACTTAATTTTAACTCTTTGTTTCAGCAGTCTTATAACTCATGACAGAACAATGAGTAAACACATGTTTTCTTATTTCAGAGTTTAAATTAGATACCTTCCCAAGCATGAATTAGTGTTTCCTGAAGGGAAAAAATACAGTTTTCCTTAAGATGCAGTATAGTACAAATTTGCTGTAATTAAGAGAAGCAAGATGGTGGAAACAATCACTTACTTTTACAGATAAATGTTCTGCTAACCACTATTCAGATGGTTTATTCATTTTCTTCTGTTAGGCAAAGAATTTATGATTTTATTGAATGATTTCTTCAGTATCAATCTGTTCATATTATTGAGATTCAAAAGATCAGTTAAATTTGTGTTCCTGTTTTGTTTTTGTTGTTTTTAAGTCTGAGTTGTTTTTTTTTTCTAATTGATAACTTAGGTTGAATGCCTATTTAAGATAGAGTGACTTGAAATCAGGTCTAATGTGCATAGAATTAAAACTTTTTAAAAAATCCAATTTCTTAGGAATCAACTGCTTTTTTTTCTTAAAGTGAGTTAGTTCTCAGTAAGAAATAAAGTAACAAGATGGGGAGCTGAAAAAGATGTAGTTTGGAGAACTTAAAATAAAAAATCTCTATTCTGTGCCCTTGAAAGCATTTCTTCATATTGCAGTGAGAATAGGTAAGTGACAGTAAAAAAAAATTTTGCAAAGCATTTTCCTTTGCTGACAAGTTAAATTTCTATTCATTAAGTAAAGTCTTATAAAATTAGATTAAAATGTATTTTTCTAAAAACATCTGTTTATATAATATTCTTCAGCGCATTAGGATGGTGGGTTATTTTGGAGGTGTGGGTTTGGTGCAGGGGTGGGAGATGGTGGGTGGTGGTAAGGATATTAGAAGAGGTGTTTTAGAAACTTGACCTGTTTCCTATCCCAACATTCCCAGTATCTTCTATATGTTAGTTATGTTAGTTTAGCTTGGTGTGGGGGATGTTAGGAGTGGCTTGGTTTCTTTCCTTCTTTTTCCTAGCCAAGGAAGTATCGCCTGGGGATGCTGGAGGAGAGGCTAGTTCCGATGGGATCAAAGGCACGAAAAGCAAAGAACCCTATTGGCTGCCTTGCTGACAGGTGTAAATCAGGAGTACCCATCAATATGGTTTGGTGGAACAGAGTCACAGAAAACAATTTACAGGTAAAAATAATTTTTATTAGACATTTCTTGAAAGTGAATATCTTGGCTGCTTTCTGTGTCTGTTTGGGGTGATGGGTGTGAAAGGATTGGATGACTTAGCTGATATACTTGGGTGATTTAAAAATTTCTAATCAGAGTAAGGTTAGTGACCCCTTAACCAACTAAATAATTTTTTTCTTGGTGGCTTTTTGAGCTTTTCCTCTCTGTAGAATATTTTACTTTTTTTCGTTTGATTGTTTTTTGTTTTTTGAGACAGAATCTTACTCTGTCCTTCAGGCTGGAGTGCCGTGGTGCCATCTTGCCTCACTGCAACCTCCTCCTCCCAGGTTCAAGATATCATGCCTCAGCCTCCCAAGTAGCTGGACTGCAGGCTCACACCACCACTAATTTTTTGTATTTTCGATAGAGATGGGGTTTCACCATGTTGGCCAGGCTGGTCTCGAACTGAGCTCAGGTGGTTTGCCCACCCTAGCCTTCCAAAATGCTGGGATTACAGGTGTGAGCCATCACTCCTGGCCGAATATTTTACTATTTTTAGTTAAATTTAGTTTTTTCCTTTTTCAATTTTATTAATACTTCAGTTCAATTATTTTTAATATCCAAGATTTATTCAGGGTAGGACTATATTCAAGAGTCACATAAGGTTGGGTGTGGTGGCTCACGCCTGTAATCCCAACACTTTGGGAGGCTGAGGCAGGCGGATCATCTGAGGTGAGGAGTTGTAAGACCAGCCTTGCCAACATGATGAAACCCCGTCTCCACAAAAAATTAAAAAAAAAAAAAAAAAAAAAAAATTAGGCGTGGTGGTGGGTGCCTGTAATCCTAGCCTCTCGGGAGGCTGAGTCAGGAGAATGGCTTGAACCCAGGAGGCGGAGGTTACAGTAAGCAAAGACTGCACCAGTGCACTCCAGCCTGGGCAACAGAGTGAGACTCTGTCTCAAAAAAAAAAAAAAAAAAAAAAAAGAGTCATATAAAATTTATTACACAAAGTCACATTTATTTGGAATCTGAAGCAGTTTCATATGTTGCCTTTTTAACATTTTTATTAGAAAACAAAAATTATGTGTAAACAAACTTGCCAAGAGTTACTCTAAAACTAACTTCAATAGATGTTGTCAGAGTCATTACAAATACATTTCTTTGACTCTGCCTTTACTGTCAATACTGAATAATGCAAATGAAAATTTATAACTCAAGTAGCTTCTAAAAAGGATTTTGAAGTACCCACAAAAAATTTATATGCCATTTTAATTTGGATTACAATCTTATTTCCAATTTTGAAAAATTGGTAATTGTTCTATAATGTAGTTTTATTAACCAGATTTCAATTTAGCCAGAGGTATAATGTCTTTCCTCCCAAACTTGCATTTCAAAATACTCCGAGGCAAAGCCTTTAATCCCACATGCACATACTATACACAGAAAAGATGTAACAAAGGTAACAACTTGGTTTTATTTCTGTTTCCAACCTTATATTATGAATAGGCTCCACAGTATTTTGTTCTGTTTAATATTGATACATTAGTAGTATCTGTGTTGCCTTGGGCATAGGAATAAATAAATTATTCCAAAAGCAAATATTGTAAAATGTGTTATTTGCTCCAGCTGATATTTTGATAATATTTTCTAAAGAAAAGACGGTGGTTTCATCTAACCATATGCTTAACATTTTATTGGAAAGTTTTGGCTGTCTCCATTATGAATAACAGTATAATTGTTTTAACCGAAATTGCTCGTCTTTGATATCAGTAGTAGAGAGATTTTTTGATATGGGTTGTTATAGTTATTTTTCAGTTTATAAAAGAGGTCTGAAAAATAATTGGACCTCAACTAAATAAGAGCAGATACAAGTGAAACTGGAATTAACTTGTAAGTTGTGGTGGTGAAATACTTACTAATGCAGAGGTGTAGCCACTCGACCTCTCCACAACTGCCCCCATTATCCTGGTGGCAGTTCTGAGGTACCTTGAAAAATCATTAGGTTGGTTATAGTTATGTTTAATTTATAATTAAAATAGTAATGGATTTGCATTAATGCGTGAAATATTGAATTGGTGTTTTCTGAATCTAATATTTCAAATACAGTTATTTTATACTTTAAGTAATTCTTTTCCTTTAAGGACATAAGGAATGCTATGCCCCAGATTTAGAGCTTTATAATCTCTAAAATGCTTCACTTTACCAGGCACATATTGAAATACTGAAAAATACCCGTTTCGTCTCCGTTACTGTCTGTGTGGATTCCTAAACCAGGGATCTGGAATAGTTTATACATAGCAAAGAGTATGTTAATACATGCTTTTGTATTGGAATTTTTCTCCTTTTCTTGTGAGAGAAAAATATCAATTCCATACCATTTTTTTCCTTTTGTGTGATTAGAACATATTTTTAATATTGTTTTGTGTTTTTGACATACACAAGTTTAAAAAATTGTGTCGGGAGCATATTCATCTTTTCTTTTTCCATTTGTTTCCTTCTTAGGTCCTCTCGATCCTAGGGTCAGAAAAATGTTTTAAAATACTTTATGTTAATAATTATGGCTGTATTTCGTAAATGGTTGTCTTATGCCAGGCACTGTGCAAAGCTCTTTACATGTATTGTCTTTTGGTATTGCTAATAGCTTATGGGATAGATGTTGCTGCTAGATGAAGAAACATCTTCAGAGAAGCTAAGTAGCTTTAAGGTTAAACAGAGAGTAGAGGAAAAGAAATTTGAGCTCATGTTTGTCAGACTCAAAATCTCTCTACTTCTATGTGCTGTAGCTCTACTAGCTACAGTTGGCTTAATTATCCAACTGGTTAACTGAACTTCTGCAGAATAGCTTTCTTTGAGGATGAGAGTGCATCCATAGTTGTCTATACATGGACTGTAACTTACGCATGACCCTGCGGCATTTGTAAGCTCTGTCATTTTTCCTTGTGCTTCATCTTTTTCCTCAGTGCCTTTTAACTACTTTTCTTTCTGGAACTTTAAGCATTTCTTAACATTCATTTCTTAATCTTGACCTAATATCTTGGTCTTTTTCTACTTCTGAAAACAAACGAAAACCAATAAACCAACTAACAAGAAACTTAACCAAACCTTCCTCTGAGTTTCTGAGCTCTTCTGGAATGCAGTCATTCATATTGCATTAATTCTCTTCAGTGCTGGATTTCTTTCAAGAGGCCCATGATTCCCCACCCTTTATTGCTTAGTGATCTTGTAACTTATTTTCTACCAAAGATTTTATGACACGAAGGAGCCTGTCTGCCAAGCATGGCGTATATTAAACAGTGATTTCATTTGAAAAATATATGTATGGAGCTGCTAATTAGAGAAATAGAGAAGCTTAATATTTTTCTTAATCTTTTATAGCTTTGTAGAGGGTAAATTTATTCTTCATATGGCTGTTTGAAATATTGATAAGACCCATCTGATCCCCATTAGTATGTTTGTAAAGTCCCCAGTTGGGAACCTTTGGAATAGTTTGTACTCTTTTCTCTGAATTTCCTTACCACCTATTTACTCCTTCAATGTCTGCAAATTGGTGTTACCAAAATTTTACTGAAACTGCTCTCACAGTTTTCCAGGGATGTCTATAATTGCCAAATACAGCAGTTTTATTGAGCACTTAATATTGCTGGTTACTTTTTTTATTGTTAATCAATCTCTCTCTCTCTCTCTCTCTCTCTCTCTCTCTCTCTCTCCCCCTCCCTCCCCCTTCCCCCTCCCCCCCACCCTCTCTCCCTCCTTCCTTCCCTCCCTCCCTCCCTCCCTCCCTCTTTGAGACAGATCTTTCTCTGTCACCCAGTCTGGAGTGCAATGATGCAGTCATGGCTCACTGCAGCCTCAAACTCCTGTGCTCAAGTGATCCACCTGTCTCAGTCTCCTGAGTAGCTGGGACTGCAGGCACCTATCACCACACCCAGCAAGTTTTCTTTCTTTTCTTTTCTTTTTTTTTTAACTTTTTGTAAAGACGGTATCTTTCCGTGTTGCTCAATCTGGTCTCGAATTCCTGGGCTCAAGCTATTCTTCTGTCTTGGCCCCCCAAAGTGTTGGGATTATAGGTGTGAACCACTGTACTGGCCATGAAGTTTCTTTCTCTTCACTTTTTAGTTAAATATTTTTTTTTTTTTTTTGTAGAGACAGGAGTCTCACTACCTTGCTTAGGCTGATTTCTAACTCCTGCCCTCAGGTGATCCTTCCATCTCAACCTCCCAAAATGCTGGGATTATAGGCACAAACTACTACAACTGCCTTTCTTTGTGCTTTTAACACTTTGTTTCATCCCTGGCTCCATGTGAGCTCCTGTTCTTCGTTCACTTGTTCTTTGCTGTCTCTTGTATGCCATTGATTCTGAAATGTTACTTCTTTTAGAATTGTCTTCTGAGTTCAAGGTCCAGATTTTTTTGTGCCTCTGATATTTTAGGATGTGGGTAAAAATGCCACTTTCACTACAAATCTGGAAAGTCTAAAAACACGGTTTCGTTTTTGGTTTTCCAGATTTATTGCTTCTCTTGTATTCTCCTATACTCCTTCAGTTTATGGCATTATCTTCCCAGTCTCTTAGACTAAATATTCCTTCCCTGTCATCTTTTTCATTGTATTACTTTTTTTTTCTCTCCAGGATTACTTTTTAATCTAACACTTATTATAAGAAGGAAAGTCCTGTGCTTTGACAAATTATTAATTGAAATAGAATATATTGGACAGTATACATTTGTTAGAATAAATCTTTATAAAAATCAGATATTATCTCCATTTAACAACGGAGGGCTTTAGAAAAGCTTATTGCTAGTTTGTGGTAGAGCTGCAATTCTAGCCAAGATCTGTTCTAAATCTTGAGATTTTCCTGCTGTATTATCTGCCTCTAATTCTTACATTTTAAACGTCTGCAGTATCTTACCCTTCTTTCTGTTTTTATAAATACTGACATTGTTCATTCCTTACACATAAACAGCTTCTGAATAATTTTTTTCAATTTTTTTTTAAAGATTTAATCTATTCTACCTATCTGGGTCTTTTTGTATATGTCCACATATACTATATTGTAGTCATATGAGATCTTTTATATTACATAAAATATAAAATACATTGTCATTTCTCTGAACCATTGTTCACTGAGCCTGAAAAACAAATCTTCCTTCTTTTTCCTTTAAGAGATGGCTCACGCCAGGCGTGGTGGCTCATGCCTGTAATCCCAGCACTTTGGGAGGCCAAGGCGGGTGGATCCACGAGGTCAGGAGATTGAGACCATCTTGGCCAACATGATGAAATGCCGTCTCTACTAAAAATAGAAAAAATTAGCTGGGCGTGATGTACGCATCTGTAATCCTAGCTACTGGGGAAGCTTAGGCAGGAGAATCGCTTGAACCTGGGAGGTGGAGGTTGCAGTGAGTCAAGATTGCGCCACTGCGCTCCTTCCTGGTAGCAGAGCAAGACTCCATCTCGGGAAAAAAAACAAAAGAGAGATGGCTCAAATGCTACTTTCTCTGGGATTAATTGTCTACATAGCAGGCAGGATGGAATATATATAATTATGTGTATATATATATATAATTATATATATACACATAATTTGTGTATACTTACTTTACTATTCCCAGTATACTTGGTGTTTAACACTTACTTCATTGTTTTGTATTCAATTTGCCTGTTTGTCTTTTTCTACTGGATTGTAAATATTTAAGGTTAAACGTGTTTATTTCTGTATCCTGAAGGTATTAGGTTGGTGAAAAAGTAATTGCAGTTTTACCATTACTTTTAATGCAAAAACTACAATTACTTTTGCACCAACTCAATATTTTACTTGTTTCTAAATGCCACTCTTCCCTTTCCCTTTCCGTCTTCGTTTTTCTTTTCTTTCTTTTCCCCCAGATGGGGTTTCACTCTCTTGTCCAGGCTGGAATGCAGTGGCACAGCCTTGGCTCATTGGAACCTCTGCCTCCCAGGCTTAAGCGATTCTCCCTCTTCAGCCTCCCAAATAGCTGGGACCACAGGGGTGTGCCACCATGCCTGGCTAATTTTTTTGTTGTTGTTTTGTTTTGTTTTGTAGAGGCAGGGTTTCACCATGTTGCCCACGCTGGTCTTGAACTCCTGAGCTCAAGCAATTTGCTTGCCTTGGCCTCCCAAAGTACTAGGATTACAGGTGTAAGCTGTCATGCCTGACCTTAATTTTCTTTTATTGGGTAATATGTGTAATTTTGAGGTAATTTATTTTAAGACTTTTCTATTTTTTATTGATTGATTGATTGATTGAGACAGGGCCTCACTTTGTCACCCAGGTGGGAGTGCAGTGGCGTCGTCATGGCCCACTACAGCCTCTACCTCCCTGCCTCAAGCAGTTCTCTTACTCCCAAGTAACTGGGACTCCCAAGTATTTGCCACTGGTGCCCAGCTAGATTTTCTTTGTATTTTTTGTAGAGACGGGGTTTTGCCATATTGTCCAGGCTGGTCTTGAACCCGTGGACTCAAGTAATCCACTCGCCTCAGCCTCCCAAAGTGCTGGGATTACGGATGTGAGCCACCATGCTGGATCTGGCTTTTCTGTATTTTAAAAAATTAATCACAGACTTTTTGGGGCTTACGGCCACCATGTGTTACCACTGCTTAGTTTTAGTGTCACACGACTGATTTAGTACATAGGATAATGATTTCTTTTGGAATGTTGGAGATCATGTTTAAAAAAAAATTAAAGTTTAACATTGTCAGAGTATTCTTGCTAGTTTTCAATCTTTTAAGCCTGGTAATAGACTTAATTACCTCCGTGTTGTTTAGTGAGAAAGCTTCTCTCTCTTTCTTTCTTTTTTTTTTTTTCTCGGACAGAGTCTTGCTCTGTTGCCAGGCTGGAGTGCAGTGGCGCAGCCTTGGCTCACTGCAACCCCTGCCTCCCGGGTTCAAGTGATTCTCCTGCCTCAGCCTCCCGAGTAGTTGGGACTGCAGGTGCGTGTCACCATGCCCAGCTAATTTTTGTATTTTTAGTAGAGATGGGATTTCACCATGTTGGCCAGAATGGTCTCGATCTCTTGACCTCATGATCTGCCCACCTTGGCCTCCCAAAGTGCTGGTGTTACAGGCATGAGCCACATTACCCAGCCAGCCTCTCTGTTTTATAGTTTTTTTGTGATCTCGGCCCAAACACCGAGTAGCTGGTGGATGCAAGATCACCTGAGACACCATATCAAAAACACTTTGTTTCACCTAAGTGCAAATTCACTTTGATCTCTACTCCTGCCTCGGACAAATAGGTGTTCGTTATATGCTGAAAGCCATCTTTATTTTTTCCAGCAACTTATTCCTTCGTAGTCTTCCTAGTCTTTGCCTAGGTTGTTTACCTGTCACTGGATGACTTCCTGTCACTTTGGCTGACCAATCTATATGTGAATGCAGGATTTTTCATTTGCTTTATGACTGTGCAGTTTAAATGCCATTGCCTGGGGTTGAAATATTCTGTCACCTGTCCTACCTATAGAATTGATGTGAGGATTCAAATTTCCAAGCACATAATAGATATTAAATAAATGTCCTTTTTCCTGTTTTACCTTATCACCTTATCTCCTAAAGTTGATGTTTTTTTATAGAGAACAGCCTGCAGTTAGTTCTATTCATATGTCCTTAAATCATGGTATGTGTAGAATGGGGCAGTGATGCTTGGTCTCTTTTAAGGGCTCACATTTAAATGCTAACTCACTTGAATATTTTGAAAAATAAATGCTTTTTTTTTTTTTTTAAAAGACAATTTAATGTGTTTTTTCCCATGATTTTACATTTTACCTTGAATGAAAGGGTCTGGGAAATGTATGATTTTGTAAATTTCTCATAGTATTGCAGGTTAAGATTTACTTAAAAGTAGTGACACATTAAATAAAATCATGCTAATTTTGTCTCAGACTTATGAAAATTGTATGGTTGTGAATCATAAATTATAATATTACTGTTGTTTTAGCTTACTCCATGAAGTGATACAGTTGAATAAGAACAGCTGGACTGTGGATGTGTTAGGGGATCCGTTTGATTGCATTATCTCCTTATCAGCATCTCTTTTGATGCTATTTTTTCCCCTTGTCTGATTAGATGGCATTTCTTGTAAGAGGTATTTGATTATAAGAATGCTCACTTAGGCCGGGCGTGGTGGCTCAAGCCTGTAATCCCAGCACTTTGGGAGGCTGAGGCGGGTGGATCACGAGGTCAAGAGATCGAGACCATCCTGGTCAACATGGTGAAACCCCGTCTCTACTAAAAATACAAAACATTAGCTGGGCATGGTGGCGCATGCCTGTAATCCCAGCTACTGAGGAGGTTGAGGCAGGAGAATTGCCTGAACCCAGGAGGCGGAGGTTGTGGTGAGCTGAGATCGCGCCATTGCACTCCAGCCTGGGTAACAAGAGTGAAACTCTGTCTCAAAAAAAAAAAAAAAAGAATGCTCACTTAAACTCTTTTGGCCTATATATTCTCATGTGAATTCTAGTTGCTTGTTACTGCTTCTTTTAAGATCTAAGGGGCTTTTGGAAACTCAATAGATTTACTTCTGTCTTTACTCACTGGGTTTTGGGAGTACTTCAGGTGATTTGTAATCTCTGGCCCCAGGAAATGGGATGATGTAGACTTTTTGGTGAATGGATTGGACTTTGTAAAGGTGAGGCTTTAAGCTATCTACTTAGGGTGCCTAGGGACTTTGAAGAGTTATAGAACTGTGATGCAGCTGCCTTGGCCTTTCTATAAAAGTACCACTTTATGTTCCATCATTACCCTAGACCTCCTCTTCTCTCTCGCTGCTACTCTAAAGATTTAATGTTCTCAGACCTACTCAGTCCTTACTTTATCAGTTTAGGGTAATGACCTTGTGTTTTTCAGAGAAGGGAGAAAAAAGGTTGTTAAGAATTCATTGTGGTTCTGTCTATTGTGAACAAAGTTTAAAGATTTCAGAAAGAATGAAGTGTGTGCTAGGTGTAATAACTCATTCTTGTAATCCCAGCACTTTGGGAGGCTGATGCGGGGAGGATCCACTTGAGCCTGGGAGTTTGAGACCAGCCTGGGCAACTTACTGAGACCCCTGTCTCTACAAAAGAAAAAATAATTAGCTGAGTATGGTGACATGTGCCTGTAGTCTCAGTTATTCAGGAGGCAGAGGCAAGAGAATCTCAAGAGTTTGAGGCTGCAGAGAGCTATGATTGCAGCATTGCATTAGAGCCTGGGTGACAGAGTAAGACCCTGTCTCCTGAAAAATGAAAGCAGGCCAAGTGTGGTGGCTCACACCTGTAATCCCAGCACTTTGGGAGGCCGAGGCGAGCGGATCATCTGAGGCTGAGAGTTCGAGACCAGCCTGACCAACATGGAGAAACCCTGTCTCTACTAAAAATGCAAAAATTAGCTGGGTGTGGTGACGCATGCCTGTAATCCCAGCTACTCGGGAAGCTGCGGCAGGAGAATAGCTTAAACCCAGCAGACAGAGGTTGCAGTTAGCCAAGATCGCGCCATTGCACTTCAGCCTGAACAGCAAGAGTGAAACTCCATCTCACCCAAAAAAAAAAAAAAAAGAAAGAAAACAAATTAAAAAACTGGTTTCTTTTAAAAAAAAAAATGACCTCATATATCAGCTTTCTACCTATGTAACATTTTCATTCATATTCTTTCTCCTGTCTCAGACAGATAGGTGTTTCTGATATGCTGAAAGCCATCTTTATTTTTTCCAGCAACTTATTTCTTCATGTATCTCTTTTCAATATTAGTCTATCCCTCTATATTGGTTACATCTCTTAACTTACAAATGTTCCATGTGTAAATCTCTTCTGATATTTGGTGAACCCCAGAACAAAGAATGTTACATGAGGAAAAGGTTCTTTGGTCAGTACATTTGGAAAACTCTGCAGTACAATTTGGGAAGAGGTTTCTACTTATGGTGGCTACTTTTTCACCTTTTGTTCATCCCTTAATTCCAAGTATTTTCACTTTCCTTTTCACCACTCTATTGAAAATGCTTTTGATAAGATCGCCTAACTGACTTTTTTTTTTTTTTTTGAGATGCAGTTTTACTCTCTCTCATTCAGGCTGGAGTGCTGTGGTGCAGTCTTGGCTCACTGCAGCGTCCACCTCCCAAGTTCAATCTCCCGAGTAGCTGGGACTACAGGTGCGCACCACCACACCTGGCTAATTTTGTATTTTTAGTAGAGGTGGAGTTTCTCCATGTTGGCCAGACTGGTCTTGAACTCCTGACCTAAGATGATCCGCCTGCCTTGGCCTCCCAAAGTGCTGGGATTACAGGGGTGAGCCACTGTGCCCAGCCTTTAACTGAAAAAATTAATGGCGTTCATCTTACTTGCCCTCTGCTGCAGTTGACAGTTGATCATTCTTCTTTTTTTGAAACTTTTATTCTCTTAGCTCTTTAGATTGTTATTGGTAGTTTTTTTTTCTTTTTCTTTTTCTTTTGTAAGACTTCTTGGCCTTTGTCCTGCCCTCAAGAACTCTCCCAAGCTGTGTCATTGACTCTTTCTTCTTTTATTCTTCATAGTGCTCTTTGATAATCTCACATGTCTTCAATACTTCAGCTCCTCCCTAGTCACGTTTGACTCCTGGATACCTTTTTCCCCTTCCTAGTCCTCTGCATTCATTCTATTATATTTCTGGTTTCTTCTGAACATCTTCATCTCCATGACATAAGACTTAAAATTCAACCTGTCTAAAATGAATACCAACACCAAGTTAGGCATCCTCCCTGTCTCACAGAGGCAGGGCAGGTTCCTATAAAAAATAAAAATGTGAGCCCATATGTTTTCCTTTAAACTTGTTTTTCATTCACCCATACCTGCACACACTCACTCATCACAACTATATGCCACTGTATATCTTGGTTATTGATAACATTCGGTGTCTAATTTGTGGTGTCTTCTTGACCCCTCACTTCCTTACCTGCCATAGCCTTCAGCTACTAAGATCTGTTGCTGGTTTGAAATTGTTTTTACTCTGTTAACTGAATTACAGTGTAGGTCCACCTTTAATTCTTGCTTGGATTATTATATTGTGGTCTCTTAGCTGTTTTCCTGCTTCTAGTCTTCTTTTTCAAACAACTACCTGATTGTCTAATCTTGCCTCTCATCTTTGTCATTGGGGGGTGGGGGAGGATGTCAAAATCCGTTATGAAGGCGTCCAAGCTGCCTCTTGGCGCTTGTTCCTGTTTATTCCTGCATACCTACAGAACTGTTTGCAGTGCCATGCAAGTACCATCTTGCTTCTCCTTTGAATATTCTCTTTGAATATTCACCTTGCTTGGTGTACCCTTCCTTCTGTCTTGACTTACCAAACTTGTCTTTTAAGAATCAATTCAGGCCGGGCGCGGTGGCTCAAGCCTCTAATCCCAGCACTTTGGGAGGCCGAGGCGGGCGGATCACGAGGTTAAGAGATTGAGACCATCCTGGCCAACATGGTGAAACCCCGTCTCTACTAAAAATACAAAAACTAGCTGGGCGCGGTGGCGTGCGCCTGTGGTCCCAGCTACTCAGGAGGCTGAGGCAGGAGAATTGCTTGAACCCGGGAGGCGGGGGTTGCAGTGAGCCGAGATTGTGCCACTGCACTCCAGCCTAGCGCCTGGCAACAGAGTGAGACTCTGTCTCAAAAAAAAAAAAAAAAAGAATCAATTCAAACATATGGTCTTATGTCCTAATTAGACAGCATTAGGTATTTGCTCACTTTTTCCTAGCATTTATCAGATTCTAATTATTCATTTATAGAACTCACCATATAAGCTAATATCATATACTGATATGGCACGTTGTAGATACTTAATATATGTCTTTCGATACATGAATGTTCTGAGTTCTAGAGAGTGTGGAATTGGGTTCAGGATACATTGTATTCCTGTGAAATGTCAGCCTGTGAACTTGTAGAACACAGTGTCCATGTTTATTTCTTTCTTCCTCACAGTGCCTTGCACAGTGTCTTTTATATATTAGATATTGAAATCATTGAATGAATGGACCTGGATTATTTATTAACTGGATGAGTATTTGGCCTAATGTATATCCTGAAATGTAATGCTTTACATATTTTTGTGAATTTTCCCTTGGTACAATTTCATGAAATAAAATATCATTGTGGAAAACATTTGAAAATCTTAATATCTGTTAAATGTTATGATTAAATATGGCAGGATTCTTTGTTAGGAAGAATATATCTAAGTATTATAAATTACTTGCTGTGGAATATGACAAATAGGTTTACTGTTACATGGCTATGGATAGAAGATATGCATACATATAGAAATAATTGTAGCTGTGTAAAGTAATTTTTGCCTCTTTGAAATGTTGTGATAGACTCACTTTTCTGTACTATTTATTCACTGACCTATTTTTGCTCCTCTTAGGAACAGTGATAGAATAAACTACGTGGTATGCCCTGTGATTATTAATGATTACTGTTATTGGAGCACTTTGACATGTAAATAACTTCAGATTCTTTTAAGTTCAAGTTCAGTATCCCTTATCCAAAATACTTGGGACTATAAGTGTTTTTTTGTTTGTTTGTTTTTGTTTTATTTTGGTATGTTTGGATATATTTATTGGTTGAGCATCTTAAACCTGAAGACCTAGCCTGAAATACTGCAGTGAACATTTGCTTTGAGCTTCATGTTTGAGCTCAAAAAGTTTCAGGTTTTGGAGCATTTCAGATTTTAGATTTTCTGATTAGAGATACCTAGTTTGTAGCAGATGCAGACATCTGGTTAATTTTTAAATGTCTTCTATTCCTCAGGTACAGATTTTCCTTTTTATGTGCATTGATTCTTTTGGTCTGAATTTAAATGTTGTATAATCCATGTGAATTCTTACAATAATCCCATTTCATTCAGTGATGATATGCAAATGAAAAAGGGAATAGTGTAAATGATTTTATGATTTAGAAATCTTGAACTTTCTTAAAAGTTTTTTGTAAAAATTATACAGTGGTCCTTCTTTATTCTGTGGAATTGTTCTAGCAACAACCTCCCCACCTCCTGCAGATACCAAAATACTGGGATGCTGAAGGCATAATATTTGCATATAATCTATGTGTGTCCTCCAGTATAACTATTACAGTGTAAATAATATGTAGATAGTTGCTATACGTTTTTTGCTTTTGTTTGCATTTTTTTTAATTTTTTTTTTTAACCCCAAATATTTTCTATCTGTGGTTGGTGGAATCCGCTGCTGAAAAAAATCAGATACTATAGAAGAGAATACAAAGAAGACCGGGCTCCGTGCCTCACGCCTGTAATCTTAGCACTTTGGTAGGCTGAGGTGGGTGGATCACAAGGTCAGGAGTTTGAGACCTGCCTGGCCAACATAGTGAAACCCTGTCTCTACTAAAAATATAATCATTAGTCAGGTGTGGTGGCGTGCGCCTGTTGTCCCAGCTACTCGGGAGGCTGAGGCGGGAGACTTGCTTGAACCTGGGAGGTGGAGGTTGCAGTGAGCTGAGACCAAGCCATTGCACTCCAGCCTGGGTGACAGAGTGAGACTCAGACTGAAATAAAAAGAGTACAAAGAAGCAAAAATACCCCTAGGTCACCGCCCACAGAGAACATGTCTGATACATTTTAGTGACCATCTTTAGCAAGTTTTTACACACTTGCATGCACAAACATTCCCCCATTCCCTCTCAGGCATAAGGAAACTATTTTACATAAATAGCAATTGAGTTTTCATTGCTGCTCTCTAGCTTATCTGTTATTTTTACTGAGTCATAGTATAGGTGTCTCTTTCCATGTTTAATAAAAATATATCAACTCAAAATTTTAAAAGTTATACATTATGACATGTTCCACAGTCTACATGACAAAATCCTACTGGTAGATACTTGTTTTTTTTTTAATTATAATTTAGAAAATTCTGTGCTAACCTTAATCTTATCTACTTGTATCATTTTTCTGCTTAGCTTTAATTCCTAGATGTGGGTTTACTAGATCATAGGGCATGCTTATTCTTTGCTTATTCTCCTCCCGTCCCCTCTCCCTCCTCCCTTTTCTTGCCCTTTCCCTTCCCTTTCCCTTTCCCCTTCCCTCTTTCCCCTTTCCCCTTTCTCAATTTACCATGCTGGAGTGCAGTGGCATGATCACAGCTCACTGCAGACTTGATCTCCTGGGCTTAAGTCATTCTCCTGTTTCAGCCTGCGGAGTAGCTGGGACTACAGGTGTGTGCTATCATGCAAAGCTAATTGTTTTTAATTTTTAGTAGAGATGGGGGGTCTCACTGTGTTGCCCAGGCTGATATTAAACTCCTGAACTCAAGTGATCCTCCCCCCTTGGCCTCCCAAAGTGATAGGATGACAGGTGTGAGCCACTGCATGGCCTTATTTTTCATTTTGATAATATTATCAAACTGTTCTCATAAAAGGTACACCAGGAAATTTAGAAATGTTTATAGTATTATCTATTTCTGGCAAACTTTGTAAAGGTTGAACTTAAACTATCTTGGGAAATTTATGTGTTTGTAGTTTTTTTTTTTTTTTTTTTTTTAAACGATAATGTCAAGTTTAATCTGCCAGATATACAAGCTGAATTTGTGGAGCATGTTTTGCCTGGGTGCTGCACAGTAAACGGAGGTTTCTTGAAATGATCGATGGGTAAGATTAAAAATGGGCACTGACCCTGGCCAGGTGGGTAGGAACCAGGTAGGGAAGGACAGAGAGGCGAGGCCTTGGTCAGACAGAATGGACAAGCCATGACCCTCAAGGACCTAGGGGCACAGACTTCCAGATGACAGCCCCTTTCTGAATGAGCACCCAGGCAACACAGCCTGGGGCTGCTTGTAGCAAACCCATCAGCAGCTGCCTCCTGGCACAACCACCCCCTTACATGCTATCTACCAAAAGGAAAGCTCTTCATACCCCATCTTCCAGGCACCCCCCAGCAAGGGCTCTGAATTCTAAAAACAGCAAAAAACATTCAAATGGTTACATATGAAATGCTGTCCTGCATCTTTCTGTCTCAAAGATAGCAGCTTGCCCCTCCCCCTCCCACATCGCCCCAACAATTTCTCTGCCAAGATGAAGAGGGGGCCCCAGGCCATGGGGGGCTCCTGGCCGTGAGGGGCTGTTGCAGCGGCACCAGGCTACAGGGTGGGCGAGACGCAGCAGAGGTCCTGGCAGTGTGGCCCAGGTCCCTGGCATTTCCTCCCATGAATCGTGCTTACTTATTCAGGGAGAGTGACTGCATTTGTTTTCCTGACAATGTGGCATCATCTTTTGCTTTCCTTTCCTCCTCCTCGTTTCTTGCAGCCTCCTTCTGCTGTTTCCACATGATGGCCAACCAGGCCAGGTCTGCCTTGGCTTGCTCTGTCTTCCCAACCAAGTGCGTTTTCATGTAACGCTTTTTTGCCTACTGCTTCTCAATCTTGTCTCCTTCTCTCCTTGAAAGCTCCTTTTGCCCATCCAGATCCAGTTGTGTGACCTTTTTGGTTGTCTGTGCTACCTGGTTGGGGTTCTCAATGTCGATGAGCCCTTCAATACCTTTGCATTTTGCTGGTAGTCATCTTCTTCATCCTCGCTCTCATCTGAGTCTAGAGATTTCTTCTCCTTTTTGGGGTCACCTGCAGCCCCATCTCCACCTTCTTTTTGCTCCTCTTCTTCCCCCGCCTTTTTTCTGCTTCTCAGCCTGGAGCTGCACGGAAATCTCCTCAGGGCTTGTATACTGCCTCGCCTGGCCTTTGTGGCCTCCCTTTCTCCCTCCTTTAGGCAGCGTTGCTTTGGCCACCGCCACGTGTTTGTAGTTTCAGGTCGTTATGTACAGAGAATTGCTTAATACTGAGATCATAAAAATTTTTGTTTTCCTCTATCATAATGTAAAGCTTATTACTAATTGATCTTCATTTGCCAGGTTCCAACAAACACATGCTACTTCCCTCTTAAAATTGTCAAGGTATAAATAGGAGAATTTTGATTTAGAATGCTAATATGAATCTTTTGGAAATATTAGTAATTAGCTTTCTTCTGCCTTCTCCATCAATTTTATCTGATTTAGAGAATTATATTTCCTTTATTGAGCTGCTTAAATCAGAGGGCCTAGTTTGCTTCAGAAAGTTTATAAACTATGTTATTAGACTGATTGTTCAGGAGTCATTGTATTTAGTTGTCACTTTTTTTTTTTTTTTAAGATTAAACTTGGCAGGTTTTGAAGAGGTCGGTTTCTGATTAACCCAGAAGTTGAGTATATTTTGATAATAAATTTTAAATTGGTCATATTTGTATGTGCTTGAAATAAGCGGAAATAACAATTCATTAAATAACAATAGAAAAAACCTTATATGAACTTGGGGATTCTTGTTAACCAGCTGACTTCCTCCTTTCCATCTTCTTCTCTTCCTCTTTATCCTCTGTTGTTTATTAACACTGAATAATAGTAAAATTAGGTCTGAATTGGGCTGCTCTTTATGTCCATGGAGCTCAATTTTATTTGAGACAGGGTCTTACTCTGTCATTCGGGCTGGAGGGTGGTTACATAGACATGGCTTACTGCAGCCTTCACATCCTGGGCTCAAGCAATTCTCCTGAATAGCTGGGACCGTAGGTGCATACCACCACACCTGTCTCTTCTTATTGGCCAGGCTGGTCTCAAACTCTTGACCTCAAACAATCCTCCCGCCTTGGCCTCCCAAAGTTGTGGGATTACAGGTGTGAGCAGCCGTGGCTGGCTGGGTCTCATCTTTTTATGTCTTTTTAGATCATTTTAACAAGGCAAAAAAAACTCCTCAATCCTGTCTTTCTCCCTCATTATTAGTATGCTCTCTTCTGCTTTTCCAAATAATTTATTGCCCATTGCTGTTGCCAAGTCACTCCCAGTGGCATGGGTAGAAGTAATTGAATTGGAGACATATTTGTGTAAAGTAGACTCTGTGACTTGGTGCTTCAAAGATGTGGGCATTATCAAAAGGACAGTCGAACTGTGCGTGTGACATAGTATCTGTTTAGGAAAGAGATGATAAGGAAAGCACAGCAAAAGTTGAAAAACCAACTTTATAAAAGTAGATTGAATTGCTCACGAGTTATTTGAAGTGGTACCTGTAGATCACTTCTCTACTAGTGGGTGTTTAACCAAAAAGAGTTGGCTAAATTTTATATATAGATAACTCAAAGTCAAAGAAATCCTTAATGTTTTTAAAACATTACCACTAGATTTGTCTTCTGGCCAAGGTGAAAGAACAAAGGTTAGACTTACCCTCTCTTCAGAAACAGCTAGAAAACTAAACAAAACATATGTAACAACAGTTTTCAAGACAGTAGTTACCAGACACTGAAAGACAGTGATCCCTGAGGGATGGAAAACAAATGAGGTGAACTTTGTGATTAACTCAGCTTACTACCTTGGGAGAATTTCCCAACCTTGTACAGAAAGGGGGACATCAGGTGGAGCCTGCTGATCTGTCTGAATTGAAGAGACCAAACTGGTAGTCCACAGTGGCCATGGTGGCAATAGTGTACAAGAAAACATACTAAAGAGAAGAGAGCTCCAATACGGAGACAACCCTGGCAATTTGCCAAGGGTTCCCTCTTGATTCTTTAGCTGATGAGAATTAAGGATACAAATGAAGAGGCTACCAGAGCTGGAAAAAGAAGTTCCCAGTCAACAATACTTAGATCTCATACATGGCCAGTAGTTCCTGCTTTCGCTAGCTAAAATGGAAAACTTCATAATTCTTGAAGCTTGGATTCTTAATTCCAAGTAAGGCTAATTGGAAGGCATTAGCCTCAGTAGTGGGACCAAATTAGCCTTAGAATAAATTCTTCCCTGGTTCCTCCTAACAGCTTAAAAGCAAGACCTGGAAGAATCAAGCTAATTTTTAAGCAGTTTCACTACAACAGAGAGCAAAGGTCAAGAAGATTTATAGGAATACAATAATATCCAGCACCCAGCAGATAAAAGCCACATTATTTACTATATAATCAAAAGTTACCAGATAGGCAAAGAAGGAGGAAAGTAACACCCATAAGAGAAGAAAATATAATCGTTCAAAACTGACCCAGAAATGATTCAGAAATAGTATATAAGAACATGAAAAATAATTATTATAACTATTTCATATGTTGAGGAAGCTTAGAGGAAAGATTAAATATGTTAGTACAGGAATGAAACATATATACATATATAAGAAAATAATTTGAATCAGACTTTGAAAGTTTAAAGCTATAGTGTCTGAAATGAAAAATATGTTGGTTGGGATGAATGGCAGTAAATATTACAGAACAGTTTAGTGAACTTGAAGGTATAGCAATAGAAACTGCTCCGAAAAAGCACACTCAGAGAAAATGTGAGCTGTGGGATAACATCAAGTGACCTAATATCCTTATAATTGGAGCTCCTGATGGGACTGGTGGAATGTACAGAAAAAGTATTTTAAGAAATGATGGACAACATTTTCCAAACTTGATGAAACTAAATGCACAGACTCAAAGTGTCCAGTGAGTCACAGGCAAAAGAAACATGAAGAAAATTACAACAAGGCACATCAAAGAATCAGCTGAACCAAAAAACAAAACAAAACCATTTTTGATGGACAGTGATACCATTGGCATTCCACATCCATGGGTTTTACATTCTTGGATTCAACCCATCATGGACTCGGAAGAAAAAAACAACAACAAAAACTCAAACACCCCGAAAAAAAAATAAATAAAAACCAAAACAAAACCCACACAACAATATAAATAATACAAATAAAAAATACCATATAACATTTATATAGCATTTATATTTCATTAGGTGTAAGTAATCTAGAGATGATTTAAGGTATGCAGGAATATACATCAATGTGCATAGACTACATACAACCATTAGGCATTTAATATGAGGGACTCAATTACCTGTGGATTTTGGTATCTGCGGAGGGACTGGAGGAGGGTCCTGGAACCAATCCCCTGTAGATACTGAGAAACGACAGTACCGATAGCAGATTTCTCATTGGAAATAATGCAAACCATAGATAGTATAACAGTATCTTTAAAATATAGGAAGGAAAAAAAAGTGTCACCCTAGAATTCCATACTTGGAAACAATATCCTTCAAAAATGCGGTCAGATTGAGTCTACTGTGAGATTAAAGTAACCCTGACCAGTATTCAAGAATATTAGTAGATTCTCAATTATTCATCCCATCATTGTATGACAAGTATTTTTTATAGGCCTTTTTGGGCCGTATATGCAATGAATTGTTACATCCCTTATGTTCTATTTTCATTCAACAGAAGCTACTTCTTGTCTTTCTACTTAATTTAAAAAAGTTTTTTAGGCCGGGCATGGGGGCTCATGCCGTAATCCTAGCACTTTGGGAGCTAAGGCGGGCGGATCTGTTGAGGTCAGGAGTTTGAGACCAGCCTGACCAACATGGTGAGACCCTGTCTCTACTAAAAATACAAAAATTAGCTGGCAATGGTGGTGCATGCCTGTAGTCCCAGGTACTCAAGAGCCTGAGGCAAGAGAATCTCTTGAGCCTGGGAGGTGGAGGTTGCAGTGAGCCAAGATTGTACCACTGTACTCCAGCCTGGGGGACAGAGCGAGACCCTGTCTTAAAACAAAAATTTTAATGGCTGTACTTTTATCTCATTGCACTGTTTATTAAGTTAGCCCTTTAATTTGTAGGTATTTTAATGTAGTCTTTAAGTATTACTTTTGGTAGAGTCCACCAGAGTATAAAATACTGAATTTTATTATAAAAATGATAGTTTCTGTTGAATAATAGGATAGTAGAAAAGCATAAAATTGTATTAAACTTGAGTTAAAAACCTTATCAGACAATTATTTGTTAACCCTTATTGGTCATTTATAGATAGGGAATTATCAGTTGTATTAGGTGGGATGTCTAGACTGTCACATTATCTCATTTAAGATATAATGATTATAATTACAATAACATTTAAACTAATGGTCAAGTTTCTTGATTTATTATATTTGGGTCTAGAGGGCAGTGGTAGGGATCATTTTCGAAAGTTGGGGGAATGATGCCATTTTGGAGAACTCAATATATAAGAATCACTTGGTTGTTTTTGACATGAAAATTGTGGGGCAGCCTGGGCACAGTGGATCATATAAGTGCTGTAATTCTAGCACTTTGGGCGGCAAGGGCTGGCAGATTACTTGAGGCCAGGAGTTCGAGACCAGTTTGGCCAACATGACGAAACACTGCCTCTACCAAAAATACAAAAATTAGCCAAGCTTGGTGGTGCACACCTGTAATCCCTGCTACTAGGATGACTGAGGCAGGGAGAATCACTTGAACTTGAGAGGTGGAGGTTGCAGTGAACCAAGATTGTGCCACTGCACTCCAGCCTGGGCAACAGAGTGAGACTCTGTCTCAAAAAAATAAAGAAAGAAAGCAAATTGTGGGATAAATTTGAATGTATGAGAATCTAAAACTATTGAATGAACATTAACTTTTTAAAATATGCATTTAGAACTATTTAAAACATAAATGTAAATTAGGCTTTAAATTATGAGTAGAAATGAGTGTGTATCTGTGTATTTTACAGAAACCAAAAAGTTAATATTATAGAGAAATATCTATGTCTTTAGGAAAGGATTATTCAAACATAGGGCAGGGATAGTAAAACTTTAATTTTTTTATTTCTATTTTTCATATTTATCCCAAACTCCTTATTGTTGTTGAAGTTAGATAATTTATATAATTCAAGTCCTTAGGTCGTCTAATCCTAGATAAAAACTTTGCCCCCTAAACCTGAAAAAAATTGGTTCTTTTCTGAATAGATGTTTCATTTTAATGTGATACTTCTTTTAGTTACCAGTTTTGCCTTGTCTTTCAAAAAACTATTCTTAACATGTTAAAGCTATATACCTACACTATTTTTAATAGGTTTTATAGTTTAAAAAAAGGTTTGTATTTTAAACTAGTAATATTAAAGAAGTTTTAAGAATGCATCTTTATTGTATGTTATTTTAAAGATTTTTATCATGAAAAAGTATTTTAGATAAGGTCTTAATTTCTGATTTTTACGTTAAATGTATTTGATCATTCTCTGGTCTGGCTACAGTTAATTCCTATTATCTATTAATAATAGTTCTACTCTCTTATTCCTAGATGTTTTTGTGTGTAGTTGTACCTAAATCTTACATAATTATTTTTTCTGCTGTTTAAATTATTTTATCTTTAATCTCAAGTGCTCACAGTTGAACAAAAACTCTCAAACCATCAAATTAAGTAATACTAAATCAAGAAAGGGTTTTAAGTCATCCTTTTCTTAATTCAAATTCATTGTTGGGTAGGTTTTGGCATCCTTAGTTGTTGAATCTGTAGAAGTTACAGTTTTGTGTGTAAATCTTAATAGTTAGATTAATTTTAATAACTTCCAGTCTAATATATTTCGAGGCCATTTATAATTTGTTAGGAAAGGTAAGATGGTCTTTCATCTCCTTTTCCCCCCTTTGTAGGCCTCAAAATAATAAAAATAGGCTTTCAAAATAGGTTAGAGAAACTCATTTTTGAAATCAGTGTTATTTACTGTAATTGTAGGATGTATATGAAATAGAAACTGGATAATACCTATTTCTCAGGAACATACTAAAATATTCACAATTGTATATTATTTTCCTTATGTTAATTTTGCTGTCTCCTAGTAATCTTGTGTAATTCTGAAGTCCGCATCTCTGGCCACTTTGGACTCTCTTATCAAGATATAAGTGGCTTTTATCTTGACCCTCAACTTCTAAGATTTAGGTTTAACTGGGACATACCAGCCCTGACATACTTTTCATTCTGTTGGTAGCCATTTGTTTCCTTAAAATAGGAAGTACTGTACTGGCTTGTGCTCTACTCCAGAAATCAAGGAACTGGCCATCCGTTTAGAGAACCTACCACTATTTTGGGGAATGTTACATTGGAAATGTTTTTAAAATACATTTTAAGTCATAAAAGAGGATTTTTTCCCCCTTTGGAAAATGTATTTTGCCTCAGGCCTGATAATACTTTTTCCGAAATTCATGCCTTAGATGTGGCAGTAAAAGATTGATTCTGTAGTTCTAGTATGTTTTAATTAAGTCCAGATTTAGCATTGTTCTATATTTTGTCACTTTTTACTTAACTTTAGCTGGCACATAACTGATAATACTCATTTTGGAGTTTACATTTAGGTTAACCTGGTGACTTGTACCTTCCAGGTCTAGTATTTTGAACTCTAACTTGGCAGTATTTTGAACTCTAACTCATTCAAATTTAAATAGGAAAGTTGTTCTTTCTGCCTTCTGTGGAAATTTAATGTGGGCAATATAGAGACTTTATGAATCTTATGTCTAGACTCATATGTTCTAGTATTTCTTAAAGCTAAAAATACCGTGCCACTTGAATATATAAAAAGTTGTAGCATAGTATCACTGTGAAAAAGATGTTTTCCATGTAATCTCATAGTCAAATATTTTTTGGTTTAACAAGTCTCCTGTGGTACTGCATGGCCATTAGGATCTCTTTAGTTTTTCTAACATCTTGATTCCTTCCATGTTTGCCTTGTTTTTAAATGTTTTTCTAACCTTTACTTTGTTACTTAAATACATGATACCATATTATTAGGGAAATGCTTGAAGTACCTACAAAAAAGAAAGTGATTAATTTTGGAAGAAAGGTAGTTTTGACCTTTATTTTGGTAGAAGTGGTTGAAAGATACTAAACTTGAAACTTGTTGCTCAGTTTTGAGGTAATCTCAACCTCCCAGTCTGTGAAACATAATAGTTTGGTAATGATGCATGCTCAATAATAAAGACAAATTTTACACATTACTGAGTTTAAAATCCTG
Organism: Sapajus apella; assembly: GCF_009761245.1. NCBI lineage: Eukaryota > Metazoa > Chordata > Mammalia > Primates > Cebidae > Sapajus > Sapajus apella. The sequence goes on from NW_022436972.1 coordinate 1,994,873, forward strand.
CAAATGAAATTATTAAAATCTTCACATTTGATTATCAAATTTCCCTTAAGAAATTTAATTATGACATACCAAAATATGGAACCTAAAACAGCTGTTAATCCTTTCAGTAATATATTTTACTAAGTAAATAAAGCACTGTGGAATAATGCCTAGTAGATTCAATGTCTTGGGGCTTAAAGTGTGTTAACTTACTATATTTGATTTTTAAATAGACACCAAATCCTACTGCAAGCGAGTTTATTCCTAAAGGAGGATCAACCTCCAGGCTGAGTAACGTGTCCCAGTCAAATATGTCTGCCTTCTCTCAAGTTTTCTCTCACCCATCCATGGGAAGCTCTGCCACTGCTGGATTAGCGCCAGGTAAGTTGAGTAACTATTTTCAGTGAGTTCCAGATACCAAATCTGTAAGCACCATTTACTGTTATCAGAACTGAAATTGTATACTTGAATGATTCACATTTGAACACATTATGAGCTTTCTGTTCTAGTTTTTGGTACCATAGGCCAAATGTGTAGTTGAGAATTTTAAAGCAAAATTTAAATATGAATGAAATTACATATAAGGCTTTTTATGTATACAACTCACAAAAAAATTTAAAGGGTTATTTAGGAAAAAAACTATCTTTTTGTATTTCTCTATTTTTAAAAGTCTGTGCTGTTACACTCAAACTTATAAAGGCATCAGAAATAGAGGGAATATTTATGTACATATGCCTCAGTCTTCCTTTTATATTAAATTTCTAAAAAATAATTTATATCATTCTAAATACATCTTTAGATGGTATTCCCTTTCAGATATTTGATTATAAATGCTATCGTAGTAATTTTAAATTGGGTGAAGTATTATAAGTATTATAAACAGTAGTAGGAAAAAAATAGCACATTAGGGGTCATTGCAGTAGAGAAAAACACATTTTAGTCACCTTCTGCCAAGTGCACCCATAATGGCAGAAGAATTTGGGCAAATGTGCTTGTATTCCAGGAGTCCTGAAGGCATAGTTCGATGTGACCCATTGTGAAATTTATGATTCTTTGCAGTCTTCCTTTTTATATTAAGAATTAATGCATCTACTACTCCATAACGTTTATTTTAATATAAAAATATTTACATTTTAAAAATTAACATCACTCATCTCCACTGCTGTGTACCTTGATTTGGAAAGTGAGGTGGTATGCACAATCATATTGAATTCATAGTGCTGAGCAGATTGTTATCTTATTTGTAAAATGTTTGAGTTGCACACACAAATTATGTTTCTAGAAACTATGCAGGAAAATCATCACTTAGTCTTGGATATTAAAAAAAAAAAAAAAAAAAACCAAGGCCGGGCATGGTGGCTCACGCCTGTAATCCCAGCACTTTGGGAGGCCAAGGTGGGTGGATCCCTAGATCAGGAGTTCAAGATCAGCCTGGCCAAGATGGTGAAACCCTGTCTCTACTAAAAATAAAAAATTAGCCGGGCATGGTGGCGGGCGCCTGTAATCCCAGCTACTCGGGAGGCTGAGATAGAGAATTGCTCGAACTGGGGAGATGGAGGTTGCAGTGAGCTGAGATTGTGCCACTGCACTCTAGCCTAGGCGACAGAACGAGACTCTGTCTCAGAAAAAAAAAAAACACCTAAAACAGAAACAAAATGAAATATATATACACAGTAAAACAAAGCGGAAGGATATATCTAGATCAGCTGGGAACTGGTATTGCCTCCAGGGCTTAATCCAGTTGGTAAGATAAATCTTTGCGTTAAATGCTGTTATATCTAATTCAAGGACCTCTTTGGGAAGAAGAATGAGAGAAGATAAGGAAAAACAGTGAAACAGAGCATCTGTTTTGGCATATAAAGTATCAGTGTACTCAGAGCTTTAATAACCTTGTGTTGTCAAAGATTTTGTCAGCCCGTCATTTCCCCACCATTCTTTCGCTACCTGCTTCCCTTCCAACTCCCCTCTCCCAACTTGTTCCCTTACCGTTTCTTCTACTTTGGTTTTTTTTTTCAGGTTCAGTTAAATTTGTAAGCATATTCCTTTCTTCCCTAGAGAGCAGTATCAGAATTGAATATCTCTGGTAGCCTAAAAGTTTTATTGTAAGTAATATACTACTACGATTATACTACTGTGATTTTTCTCTCATTGAGTTGTGTTCACATTGTTTACATAAGCATAATCTACAAGTTAGCTATACATCTAAAATTTCTTAGATATTGTCTAGACCTCTGAGCAGAGTGAGTGTAATTCACCTTTATAAGTCTGTTTCTGAAATACCTGCAATAATGGGATCCATATACCACTCAGAAAACTTTGGCCTTCTTAATCACATGCCAATTTATTTTGACCTAACAGTACTTCCTTGTATCAGAAATAAACATTTGATAATTTATTTCATCGCACTAATTTAGACTTGCCATTCAAAAAAAAAATTAGCCTTTGCAATTGGAGGAGTTAAAAATATTAAAGGGAATTTTAGATCTTAAAAACATTTAGTTTAAAAAAATTCATTAATGCTTATGGTATAGGTATAAGCTTATTTGGAGGTGGTTGTATTCATTGGTCCCAATTGGACCTCACAATCGAAACTTAGGATGAAATTAATTAATTTAAAAATTAAATTAGCTGAAAAACTATTCTACATTACCCTAGCATTAAAATGGTTATTCTAGCTCCTCTTAACGATGAAACTAATCACTCTCTGGAACTATTGGAAATAGGTCATTATATCCTATGAAATGTATTCATGAATTCCGATAACTATTATTTTTAAAGTGCTCTTCATTCACATGACAACACAGTTAAAATATTTTTTCAAAAAATGTTGAAATCAGTGATTTTGCATAGTTGTTTTTTCTATCTAGTTATTGGCTTAACACTGTCTGGAGATGAGCAAAGAAAACATTTAAGTCTGCCTTTTGGAAATACCATTGTATTCTCAGTGTCTTCCATCATTTCTTACCCACAAATGTTAATTTGTTTAAGGAAGGGGTCTTCACATTTGCAATGTGAGGTTTATTTACATAATAAATGTAGAGTTTATTTACCTATTTTAGGGGTGATTTAGTTTATTTTTAGTGCTTACTGTTTACCTACTTTAGGGGTGATTTTGTTTAATTTTAATGCTTACTGTGTACTATAGGTGTAACTCATTGATAATTTTTAGTTACAAATTTTAAATTTTCTTTTATAATTGCTATACCCAAAATGATTGCCCTTAAAAATATGTCAAATTACTGCAAAATATGAAACCTTAAATACTTTGACACTTTGTATACTAGAGTAATGTCATTTTCATTACATATGGGAAAGCACATATCTAAATATATTTTTGACCAAATATATTTGTCAAAATTTTTAGGCCATTTTATTTTGGCCTAGTATTTGCTGTTGAGTAGCTATTAAGAGTGGCTTTCCTCAAATTTTAAGGAACAAAGGCCTAATGCCTGGTACAGAGGAGGCTCTGAATGAATCACATTGCTTTTTTAAAACTTTGTTTTGATCGCTTAAGAAAAAATAAATCATGTAAAGTGTATGCCTCAGTGTAAGAAAGAAAACTTTATATAAATATTTGAATTTAATCACAGCTAATTGGATTTAAAAGGCATTAAAAATGTGTGGCATATATTTCTATCAAATTGTATACACACCCATTTTATTCTGTTTTAAGGAACCAAGAACCTAATAGATACATTTTTGTTATGCGCATTGAACCTATGAACAATAGCTACATTTCCAAGTATCTTTTGTGAAGGTAGTTGTTTTAATGATATGGCACTTGGGCTTCATTGTCTTTGAGAACCCCTACAATTATATGCATATTTTTATTTGTAAATATGCATTTTTCTCTGGCAACAGCTTTTATTTTCCTCACAGAGGTTCACAGCCTTTCAAAAGTTCAGAACCACTGTTTGTTTTTGTTTTGAATCGGAGTTTTGCTCTTGTTGTCCAGGCTGGAAAGCAATAGCTTGATCTCAACTCACTGCAACCTCCACCTCCTGGAAAACCATTGGTTTAACACAGCTTTAACAAGACTAATTTCCAGAGTGTCATATAGTAAGAATACTTTTAAGTAACATATAGCCTAAGGATACATTTTTCTACTAGCCCTTGTTTAGGCAGAGGGTTTTTTTTTTTTTTTTTTTTTTTTAACTAGATCTCTGGAAACGAAGTTATGAAATGATAGTTTATGCATTAATTTTTGTGCCATGAAAAGTAATTTTATCTTGAGAACTAATTGCTGAATGTTCTTTTTCATCAGAATTTTTCCTGAGTATTTTTATTTAATAGTAGATCTTGGTTAACTAAGTCTTCATGTACTCTAATTACCTCAGTGTTAACAAATCTCAGAGCACCACAGTGTGTTTGAAAATGACTGTAAGTGCAGCAGGAGCAGCATACATTTCCGGGTAGTGTTCTTGTGTATCATTTGGTGATTTAGTGCACAATTGTATATCAGGAACTGAGCATCTATTCTTCTGCTTAATTATTGTGTGTGGGCCCTTGGGAGGGACAGAGGTGAGTTCTTGTATTTGCAAATGTCATCATTGATTTATAAATAAGAAAAAGAGCCACAGTGACTTTCAGCATTTTTCAATATTCATGCCTTTAAGATGAAAATAGTGCAGGTTTTTAAAATCATTAGATATGTTTTATTGTAAATTATTATTACTTTAGAGAGAGGGTCTCACTCTGTCATCCAGCCTGGAGTGTATTGACACTGCAGCCTCCAGCTGCAGCTCAAGCAGTTCTCCTACCTCAAACTCCTGAGTAGCTAGGACTACAGACATATGGCAATTTAAAAAATTCTTTAAAAAAATTTTTTTTTGTAGAGATGAGTTCTCACTATGTTGTCCAGGCTGGTCTCAGACTTACCTCAAGTAATTCTTTCCCCTCACCTTTTCAAAGTGCTAGAGTTATAGAGGTGAGCCACCCTACTCAGCCTTTATTGCAAATTATTAAGACAAACTCATATGATTGATACACGGAGAATCATCTAATTATTATATCAAAATTAGCATTATTAAATAATTGTATTCATTTATTACCAAGTTTTATTATAGGTTTTTGGAAAAATAAATCCAAAGAAAATTATGTTCTTAGATCCAGTTTTTAAAAAATACTGAACGGTCATTTCTTACGTATTCCTGAGGTTTGGTGTCAAATTGGTGGATAAAATTGGCTAATACCCTTTTTTAAAAAATATTTTTAGCTAGAGAAAGATGTGAGGGGAAAAAAGTGGACGGGAGAGAAAAAGAAGAGATTAATATTTGTCATTCTTGTTCAGAAATACCAAAACTTTTTATGAATGTTGTAGACTAAAAATAGTAGTTATTTACTGTTACAATATTGAAGGATTGGGGTAAGCATATTGTTTTCAGTTTTAAAGTTCTATGCTAAAAAATAAAATTCTGTGATTGATTAGGTCTATGACATTTCATGTCATAGATGAGAAAATGGAGGTTTAATTTATTTAAATTATGTAGTAGTTGGTTTAGGCAATAACATGATACTGGTTATCGATCTAAGTGGAAACTTTGGGATTTACATAGTCCAGCCTTGTGCAAGTCTAGAGGTGGCATATCTGACAGATTTGTCATCTATTCTCTGCATAGTCACTTACAGTAGTATAAGGAATTCATTAACTAACCAAGGCAGCCAGCCCAGTGTACATTGTAACAGTTTGAACAAAAAAGAAAACTCAGTCTTCTCCTAAACCAAAGTCTGTCTTGTCTATCTTCCATCCACTTGTCCTAGTTCTCTCCTTTTTTGTTGAATGGGAAAAAAAATATTTCCTACGTGATAGTTATTTTAGTTATTTTATTTTTCAGCTAGTTCTATGTGTGTCCATATAACTGGTTTATTTCTAAGACAATATGGCGTCAGGCAACCGGGAAGAAGTATTCAACTAATTGTATAGGTCCAAAATTGTGAACTCTTTGTAAGTCATAAGGAGTGGAACACTAGTGTGGGTAAAATTAAATCCACAGATATGTCTAGCTAGCTATGTTACTACTCTGATATCCAGCTAAGGAGTATACCATTGGGAGAATGGAAACTCTTTGGAAACTTCTTTTTTTCAATCTATGGTCTTAAAGATGGTAATCTAAGCTCAGGCCTAAAATTTCATTGTGTATTTTAGGGCTGTACACTTAAGTCTTTCAAGGCACAAAAAACTCCATAAGCTTTTGCTTTAGATTATTTTGTGTTTTACTAAGGGATATAATTATTAAAAATAAAAATTATAACCATATTTATGTAGTTCTTAAACATTACTAATTTTAATAAACATTAAACAGATTTTCCTTGTAATTGTTTCTCAGAAGTTTACTGTTAAATGGATTCTATGGGATAGTCAAATAATTATAGCTCAAATTAATTTGATATTTCTGTCTAAATTGAATTATTCAAATTAGTGTTGTACTTAATCGTGGTAGTTTAGCATTAAAGTATCCTTCTAATTGTTTTAAATATTAATTAGAATTCCTAAACATTTCACAAAATGCTTAAGAAGGGACCATGCCATTTCTCATCTAGTACAAATTTAGATATAAATGGTGCTTAATAAATGCTTTTTCTATATAAGACTTAGTTTTTGTTTTAGAAAATAATTTTGTAATTGGCAGGTATCTCTTAAGTACAGTGAATTTTAATTAATAAACATCTTTGAAGAACTAAAAACTGCAAATGTTCCAGAATATGCAGATGAATAGTCAAATGAGGAACAGAAATGTGCCTGTTTTAACAGGATCAAAACTAGAGTCACTGTGTGTTTTGAGATGCTAAAGCATTCTTATAAGCAGTTAAAGTATTTGTATTTTTAAATTGCATGTTTCCATTCTTTGTAACTACTTTGTTTTTCAGGTATATTCAGCAGAATCATTCAAATCTTTCCAAGTTCTTTAGTTTGGAGAGTGCTTTCTACATTAAAAAAATAAGTAAATTAACAACTATTTTATGATTAAGATCAGGGATCTCAAGGTTTTTGAGAAGTGGACCTTTTAATTGCCCTGTAATGAGGAGCTCATCCTAGAAGGAAGCTTCTCTGTGTATGTGTGTGTAAGGACACAGATTGTGATGCCCCTGGGAAAGTTACTAACAGTAGAACTGTAGAGTCATAACAGGGTTGGGAGTGCCTGCTGGCTATATTCCCTTCCCAGTTGGGAATTTCAGAAAACTGAGGCGAGACGTTTATGGCGCAGAGAGGGATCTGGCTGCTGCAGCTGGCTTGGAGACCTGTCAGGTAAGGCTTAAATAGCTACTGGTAGATAATCTACTGGTTGTAATCCCTGGTTAATGTGTCCTGATAGGTTTAAGAGTTCCTACTGTGAACTTCCTGTTTAAATCTCACTGAATTTGTTATTTTGTCCCATAATTAGAGGGTAGGGGCTGGATGGGAGTGGGTAGGGATTCCCTTTAATTTGAGTTACCGATCCAGTGATCTACAGCTGCAGCAAAGTCTCTTGCTGCTCTCAGGATGGCTTTCAGTGTATTATGACTCAATTGCCTTTAGAAAATGTTACCGGTTCTATTAAAGTAGCTATGTGATTTTCAGCATACCGCTTGGTTACTGTGTTTTAGAGTCTTCAGTTCTATAAGAAGGTACTAGTAGATGATTTTAAGTCTTTCTAATCTAAAATTGTTTTGTTTTGTTCTTTTTGAGACATGGGAATCTATAGAAGAAAAGAGGACAGTAAACAGAGAAATGAAAACAGTGGTGAGAAGTAGTAAAAAGGGAAGGATAACATTTGAACTAGACTTAAGAAGGATTTCAGAAGGCATATGGACTTATTGACGTATTCTGTGTAAATAGAAAGTCTCCCCATGCCTACCTTTGTTTCATAGATGGAGGTAAGGGGACTTTTGTTTCAGCAATATAAGATTAGAGTCTGGGGTAAATCAGAGTGTTGTATTGGTTCTGGATGAACAGAGAGGCGTGGAGAACAGGTGTAAATAAATGCCCAAGAATATTTCTGATCTGATTCATAGCTCAATGTGTAGAGTTATGTTGACCTTCCTTGCACCTCCTTCTTTAGTCAAATAGGTTGAGAGCACTAGGGGTTGTTTTTTGTCTCTGACTTTTTAGCTCAGTGATACCCAGAGCAGTGTGCCTACTCAGTATACGTGTGAATAAATTTACTGTTCTGTGTGTTACATGTCTAGTTAGGAGTGGTCCTCTATAGGAATGAATCAGATGGTTGTAGCCCCTACTATTTCTTGAATTATCCTTTGATTCTTCTCATCTTGACCATGAAATTTATCTTTTTCTTATTCGTACTGCCTTTCATATGTAGTTACTCTAGAGTAGGGCATGCAGATAGGGTCTTAGTAAAAGGAGAGGAATTAAGATGTGGCCTTTTTCAAACCCCCAATGCACATAAGCATGTAAATTCTACCCGTAAATACTTGCAACAACCTAGATGTGGAGTGCATATTTATTATGGTGATAATGTTTAATTCTAAATTCTTCAGTCATTAATCTCTTACATTGATATGTCTGAAATAAGATGTTTTCTTATGATTTCATAAGCACTTTCCTATATTTTACATGTGGTTATCTAGATTTTAGCATGGTATTATACACAGTAATTAATAACTAATAGTCATTTGGTGGAGGTACCTTTGAGAAAACAGTAAAATTAACATTGTTTAATAAACAATAAATTAGCATTAATATATTAACATCAATAGTCACCAACTGCTGTCTCAGCCATAGTTAATATAGGTTGTAATCTTATTGCCCACTGTGTGTGAGGTGCTGGTAAGTTAAAACTGCTGAAACAAATAGGTCCAAAATGTAATGACATGGCTTAGGATAACAAAAATCTATTTCTTGCTTTTGTAACACTCCAAGGCAAGTGTTCAGGTTGGCTGGGATGCTCTTCACGTAACTTATAAGAGACACAGATCAAGGGCTTCTCAGCTCCTCTCCAGTGACTTGGAAAGGAAGGGGAAGAGCATGAAGGAGCAAGAATGGGAAGATGGGATGGCCCAAGCCTGGAAGTTTCTCCTATGATGACTTTTGACTAAAACCTGAACTTAAATTATTTTAAGCAGCTTGGCTATATTTCCCAGCCTCCTTTAGATGCAAAAGTTTTAACAGTTGATCCTGGTTAGCTCATGAATACACATTTGGGGTATTTTCTTATTTGCATTTTTTGTAATTACTTTAAAAATATCACCAAAGCAGCTGCAATAACTGAGTTATCTAGCGTCAGGGAAATGAATCTTTCCAGCATACTTGAATTTTTTGGATATCAGAAGCTTACAGTTTTAATTGTCAGAACTTTATATTTTCACAAATTTTTCCATAGTACTCTATGGCTTAAAACAAAATGTAATCTTATTTTTTGATGGCTCTTGTTCAACTGTATATGCCTCAGTAATTGTATTGAACCAGAATACTCTGAAACCCTTTACATATCTGAGTTTGTAGAGCAGTTTATTTCAAGTTATGTAATTATTTAGATTTGTTATTCTTTCCACTGGTCTTCTGCTCCAGTGAATTAGATTATAACTCTTTGAAGGTAAGGTCTTTCTCTTGCTTCTGAATCTCTTAAAGTGCCTGAAAGTAGTGCCTTGAATGGCCGTAATCTGGCAGGCTTACTTTGATCATTTTTTTGTTTTTATTGGCTTTTTTATTGGTAACTCTGTTTTGCTGTATTTCTGCCTTTATGACAGTGATTCTCAAATTTCAGTCTATCAGAATCACCTTGAGGCTCGTTAAACCCCAGCATTTGCGTGGTCCCATCCCCAGAGTTTCTGATTTAGTATCTCTGGGTGAGCTAGGGAAGATTTACTTTTCTAATGTGTTCCCAGGTGTTACTGATGATGCTTCTTGTCCTGGGACTTCATTTTGAGAAGACTGTTCTGTTTAGAACTTTCATCATTCTTATCTCTTCTTTCCTCTTAATCGCCCTTTTTCCTTCTCCTCCTAATCTGCTGAGAGCTAACAACACAAATACATCTTTTTTTTGGTTTTTGTGTTTTTTTTGAGACGGAGTTTTGCTCTTGTTACCCAGGCTGGAGTGCAATGGCGCGATCTCAGCTCACTACAACCTCCGCCTCCTGGGTTCAGGCAATTCTCCTGCCTCAGCCTCCTGAGTAGCTGGGATTACAGGCACGCGCCACCATGCCCAGCTAATTTTTTGTATTTTTGGTAGAGATGGGGTTTCACCATGTTGACCAGGATGGTCTTGATCTCTTGACCTCATGATCCACCTGCCTCGGCCTCCCAAAGTGCTAGGATTACAGACACAAATACATCTTTTAGTACCTCTTTTTTTTTTTCTTTTAAAGTGAGAAAAAGGTTTTAAGTCAGGGACTTGAATTGTTTCCTATGAATAAGGCACATGGGCTTTATATTATCCTTTATAATATAGGATAATATATGGCTGAGTCTAGTGTCACTTCATTTCTGGTTAATGTTTGTGTTCTGAATAACTAAAGTTATCATTGAATCCATGAATATACTGATGCTTAGTCATTAATAAATCTGGGAAACAGGGATTCCTTCCACCCTGGTAATGTTAGACAAAATGTAAATTAGTTACTATAATTTTTAGTTTTTCAAAATACTTAGAAAATGAGTAACAGAAGTACTGTGGCTGTTTAAAATTTAAAACCTTAGCCAGGCACGGTGGCTCACATCTGTAATCCCAGCACTTTGGGGGGCTGAGGTGGGTGGATCACCTGATGTCGGGGGTTCGAGACCAGCCTGACCAACATGGAGAAGCCCCATCTCTACTAAAAATACAAAATTAGCTGGGTGTGGTGGTGCATGCCTGTAACCCCAGCTACTCGGGAGGCTGAGCCAGGAGAATCGCTTGAACCCAGGAGGTGGAGGTTGTGGTGAGTGAGATAGCGCCATTGTGCTCCAGCCTGGGCAACGAGAGTGAAACTCTGTCTCAAAAAAAAACCTCAGGCAGCAGCATCCCATGGATGAAAAAAACAAAACAAAACCCTAATGGTTCTGGAGCTAGTAATTATGTATCTTTTATTTACATATATGTTTTAAAATTGTTACCAAAAATCAACTAAATTGTTCAGATGAGAACATGTCCTGGCAAAAAAAGAGAAAATAAGAAAAACAACTACTAAATTGTTGTTAATGTTAGAGAAATAAGAGGCACTTTTTGATTCAACCACAGTGTTTTCTTGAGATCAACTTTAATTTTTGTTTGTACTTTGGTGGTAGCTTTTTTTCATTGGAAAGAAACCCAAAAGTAAAATTACATTGTTAACTAATGTTAATCTTACTTTTTTGTGTCAATTTTTGTAATTAATTTTCATAAGACTCTCTTAGAGTAAGTTTCCTGTTTGTAAACAAAACAACACAGCTTATCACTGTGAATGAAGGACACCATTTACTAAAACATTCACTACCACTCGAGAAGAAGAAAATGGTTCTTTTGAATCAAAAAAGTTATGTTTAGTAGCTAACACCTTTCTTCCCCCTGTTTTGATGCTTCATTTAAATGATGTATGATTTAAAAGATTGTGCCACCATTGAAGAGTCTAGGGGAGATCCTATCTTTTTAGATCATTTGGCCTAGTTTGGGGACAAGCAGGTAGATTACTGTTTAGTTTCTTCAAACATTATAGTGACCAAAGTAAGTAACCTACTATTAGAGGCCAGTGGCTAAGGTTCTTTCTACTATAGTTAAAATCCTGATGCTGATTTTTTAAAATGTGTTGAGTTATTCATGTTTTTGGGATTTACACACTGCATTTTACACAGTTAATATTCTAATGATATTTATTGAATTAATTAATGACAGTTCATCTAGAAATGACACCATCGATACAGGCAAGGCTGAAGTTATGTCAAAGGGAAAATTAAGTGTCAACAGGAAAAACAAAGCAATTGTGTAAGCTGTGATCTCCATCAAATATTGAAGACTGTGTGCTTGATAAAACTCAGGTTAAATTCATCATATAAATTGACATGTGCTTGAGTTTGGTCAATAAGATTAAATACATTTTATGAGGAAGTTTTAGGGTACTTAATTATTTTATTAATGCTTACAGTATTTCTAATATCCGATTAGTCTAAGTATCTATCATAGATATTCAGCCAAAATGAAGTATGTTTATATAAATTAGTTAATGAAATTCTATAGCTATTAATGGGCAAATCAGAGATGGAAATTAAGTTGAAATTATTTTGGCTAGATCCACATGGCCTTTGTTAATGATGATTTACATATAAAAATAAATCTAGGCAGCATAGCAAGACCTAGTCTCTCAAAATAAATAAACAAAACAAACAATTATAGGCAGGTATGGTGGCACACACCTGTAGTCGCAGCTACTTGGGAGCTTGAGGTGGGAGGATTGCTTGAGCTCAGGAGTTCAAGGCTGAGGTGAGCCGTGATCACACCACTGATCTCCAGCCTGGGTAGCACAGCAAGATCCTGTCTCTAAAAATGAAAATAATAACGCCTTTTAGAGGCAGTTGAAATTTGTCATTTTATTGTATAATATAAAGAGAAAAGTTTGTATTTTAATCAGTTTATGGTGGTATAATGGAAATGTCACTGTTAAACAGTAATAGGATAAACATTTCACACTTTCCCTTTATATTTACCCAAAAGTAAAAACTAGTTCTTGTTCTCAAAAAAATGAAAAAGAATACTTTATTTGTAATATCTTTGTAGTCTCATTCACATAATTTCTAATCCCCACCTTTTTGGAGGCTATAAAAATGAGGACAAGGGTTTAGAAATCTCCAGGAAGTAACCGTTAAGATAGATATTGAAGGATAGCAAAATAAGAGTAGAATTAGGTATCATAAAGAGCAGAGTCTTTGAGTCCAAGGTTCAGTTTACCATTAATCTAGATGTTGGATACTTCAAGAATAGAAAATTGTTCTATTGCATCTTAAAAAACTGTTGTTTTAATGGGAGCTATTGATTTGACCTATTTATATTTTAAGTGGGCTATATTATATTTGCATATAGAAGATAAAGCTCTACTAGCTTCAGCGTAAAAGAAAAATTCTATGAAATGTATGCTTACTTTGGCAGCACATGCGCTAAAATTAGAACAATACAGAGAAGACTAGCATGGCCCCTACACAAAGATGATATGCAAATTCATGAAGCATTCCATATTATATCTTTAAAATTTTTTAAAGACTAAAAAATTTATGAAATACATACTGTATTGAGAATTTAATTTTCCATTGGCATAAAAATGAATGATTTGCATGAAATTACATACACATCTATTAGGAATCACAGTAAGTATTTAGATAAGGGCCCTGCTAATTTGAGTTCTAGGATGAACAACCCTTATCCAAAAAAAAATTTTTTTAAGACTCCCTTTTATTATGTTAGGCTAAAATTGTAACCCATTGACAGAAAATAACGTAACTATGATCTATGGGTAAATTAGGCCTCTATGTAAATAATGATTTCTTAGTATACATACTCCTCATCAGTTTTAAAGAACAAGTTTTTAGGTTTGACTCACTGTAAAACTTACCTGGATTTACAAATTAGAATATCATTATCTTTTTTTTTCTTGAGTGGCTTAATAGATACCCAGTATGCATATTGTTATACTAGAATATAAAAATTTTAAATCAGTAATTCTGAAAGGCAAATGTATTAGTGTAGTTAGGAAAATCATGGGTAGTAACTTTGGATGGTTGCTTTTACTGATTTTTTAAAAATGGTTAAAATTATATTAAAAACCTCATAGAGAAGAAGGGATTTTTGTGCTTTTCTCAAGTGCATTTTTTCATAATATTTTGGAAATGATGACACTCTTTTTTTTCCCTCCTGAGGTGGAGTCTCACTCTGTTGCCCAAGCTGGAGTGATGTGGCACAATTTCAGCTTACTGCAACCTCAGCCTCCTGAGCTCAAGCGATTTTCCTGCCTCAGCCTCCTGAGTAGCTGGGATTACAGGTGTGCGCCACCACACCCGGCTAATTTTTGTGCTTTTAGTAGAGATGGATTTCACCATGTTGGCCAGGCTGGTCTTGAACTCCTGACCTCAAGTGATCTGCCCGCCTTGACCTCCCAAAGTGTTGGGATTACAAGCGTGAGCCACCATGACCGGCCTGAAAATTATGACATTCTTATTAGAATTGCGACTTATTTTGTTTGGAGGAAAAGTATATTGTGTAGTTGTGTGCGTTTTTTAATTCAAACACAAATTAATTTTGTGTTTGAACATTTATTCCTTGAGGAAGTTGTAGAGTTACCTCAGGATGTCATAAAACCAGTGTAGAGATGAAATAGGCTTTTATGGTTTCACTGGCAAACATCAGGTTTATAGTCTTTCTAAAATCTAATCTCCTTGATGTTTTCTCTTTGTATTTCTATAAAAGGAATATAGTGGCAACTTAAAAATTTTGTCTAATGAAAAGTAATTCATTTCAACAAAAATTGTTTTATTGCATTAACATTGGTTTCATATTAATCTTTTAAAAATTAACCAAAGATGCAATTAGCATTTCCCAAGATGGTTTTAAAATATACATTGCTGACCAGGACCCCTAAGCCTACCAATTCAGTTTCTCATCCGGATCCTCCATTTTTCTTTTCATTTAGCTCTATACATGTCTACTTTCAGAAAGCCTTTCAGGTATTGTGATGTCCAATCCTATTTAAGAACCAGTACCTTAGGAGAACTGAGGCAATGAAGAAGCACTAGTGTAGTCTGGTACAGAGAGGGAGAACAGGCTCCCCCTTTCTCATACTTTCAGTTCCATGTGGGTGGTGGTGGTGCTATTTTAGGAGGCTGGGTCTTGCTCTCTTTTCCAGGTTGAAGTGCAGTGGAGTGACCATAACTCACTGCAGCTTTGGATTCCTGGGCTCAGGCAATTCTCCCACCTTGCCTCCCTCGCCCCCCGCAAAGTGCTAGATTACTGGCCTCCATATGTTAATAATTAGAAGAAAACTAACTTGCCTTCATACCTCAGTTCATTTTAGAATTTATTCTTACCCTACATTCTGTTTGCTAAGGCTTTTTCTTGTCTGGGCTCTTATGAAGTTGAGTAAACTGATTATCTTCCTCTTAAGTATTCTTTATTTTTCTTTCTTTTTTGTTTTTAATTTCAAAACCTTCATTTTAGCCCAATTTCTGAAAGATTCTTAAGCAAGAAACCTAAGATTTATTTTTGTGCCCTTCATTTTCCATATCTACTTGGCTTTCATATTATGTCTCTGAACTGTCTTCTATTTTTCTTTTTTACTCTTGCCATCATAGCCTCTTCCATGTACTGTTCAAAGAGACTAATTGGTCTATCCTTGCCTTTCCTTTTTTGTATAATAACAAAAGTAATCTTAAATATAGACCAAATCATGACTAAATTGTCATTAGAATAAAATCCAAGCCCCTTACAATGGCCTGGATAATCTGTTTTATATATCTACAGTCTCACCTGTCACTCTTTCCCTTGTGTACTTAGTTCTGGGCTTACTGACATTCCCCAAATAATGTCAAGCTCCTTTGACTCATGTTCTCTGCATGTGTCATTCCTCCTATGCTTCCCATGGCTGGTTCTTTCTCTTCTTAGGCCCTTGCTAAAATGTCACTTATAAAAAAAGGCCTTTGACTAACAATGTAAAGGAAGTTTCCCACCATTATTTTCCATCCTCTTCCCTGTTTTCTTCCTTAAAATAATTGAAGGTTCTGTTAAAATACTATACCATCTCTCTTTTCTGACTAAATAGACCTAGTCCCTTTAACTCTACTTCATGTTAGGACCTCACTCTCTTATTAAGTATATTTCCTGTTCTTTAAGAATATGTATTGAACATGGTCAGCCTTTTCCCTATCTCTGTGCCTTTGCTTGGGCTTTATGCTGCCTGGAAGACTCTCCTGTTTATTGAGACCTTTGCCTACTTTTTATTGATTAGGTCAAATGTCTTTTTCTGGAAGTAATTTCTATTTCTGTAGGCATTATAGTATCTCCCATTTCTTTGCTTTTATAGTGTGTTGAGTATCTCATAATTTTTAAATATTTTTTTCTTTAATATATGTGTGCATATATATATATAGTATTTTAATTTACATATATTAGAGAAAGACATTTAAAGTGTTTTAAATACATACGCACACATATACATACATATAAGAGAAAGACATGTATGTGTTTTTATAGCATGTTGAATATCATTTTTAATATTTTTGTATTTCTCTTATGTATGTATATATGTGTGCATATATATTTAAAGTATTTTAAATATATCTAATCTCCCTGATGTTTTAAAGTATTTAAAATGTTTTAAAGTACTTAACATATTTAAAATATATGTGCACACACATTTATATACATATACATATATAAGACATTTAAATATACATATATAAGACATTTAAATATATGTATTAAAATACGTATATTTTAAATATATATGCACACAACACACATGTATATACATATACATACATACATATACATATATATTTTAGAGATAGGCTGTAGCCCAGGCTGGAGAGCAGTGGTTTGGTCGTAGCTCACTGTACCCTCAAACTCCTGATTTCCTGCCTCACCCTCTGGAGTAGCTGGGACTTGAGGGACTCACCACCATGCGCGGCAGATTTTAAAATGTTTTTCATAGAGTTGTGGTTTCACTGTGTTGCCCCAGGCTGGTCAAACTCCTGGCCTCGAATGATTCTCCTACTTCTGCCTCCCAAAGTATTAGGATTACATACGTGGACTCCTATGCCTGAACTTCATGTTAGTTTTGTACGTATTTGTTTCCTCCACTAAAGTTAAATGTTCCTGGGGTGTTTTATCTTTATTGTGATCACATATGGAGAGCTACAGTTAAGTATTAAGAGTGACTATTTTTAAGCATTTTAATGAGCTTTATGATAAGAGTGTAAAGTGTTTGAGTTTAGACCTAGGTCTTATTCTCAATATCTCGAGTCTTTAGAACCTTGCTCAGTGCTTGATTTCATGCAGTGATTCCAATGAGCTTTCATATATAGGTACAGATCAGAATCATATACGGTGCTTTGAAAATATAAATTCTCTAGTCCCCATCTAGGACCTAACACCAGATTTGAAGCATCAACCTTCACACACACACATATATATATTAGATTCTTAATTAATTAATTAATTAGATTCTTAGGACATTTAGAATACCATTTGTGAGGATAAGTTCCATTCATAAGGGCAAACAAAAGATCGCAGGTAGCCCTGGAGCTGAGAAGTAGCTTTGATTTTTGGTACAATTTGTGAGTTCACAGCTTTCTATCAATCTTGCACTGCTCTGTAATCTCGTATTTCTCTTTTTCTGTGTCGAACATCTCACCTTTCTGGTGTCTGGGCTTCCGCAGTTGCTGCTTCTTGAAGTAAGCATCAGTAAGATGTTTTGGGATTTTTGCATTGCTGATATCAATTTTGGTCGAGGTGGCAATGACAAATATCTGGTACATTCTTCATAGAGGAACTCGATTGAGGACCAGAGGTCCAGCCACAAGTAACAAGCCACTAACCAGCTGCTTCAGGAAAACCACTCTCTTGCACCTGTGAGGATGATCTGCTGGCTTGGAGTTTTCTCACGTGCTGACTGAAGGGTTTTTTGCCGTGGCTCAACAGCTTTCGAGGCACATATTTAGTGGAATAATACCTAGGCATTTTGCAAAGTTTAACCACCCGGGTACCGCCGTTCTTGTCACCACCAACTGGTTTTGTAACCGTTGCAAGAACTTTCTTCTTTTTCTTTTCAACCTTGGATTTAGCAGCTGAGTACTTCCTCTTGTACACGGCCTTTCTGGAATACACGGCAGATCGGGAATGCCTGCCAATTCCTCTGACAAGGACAGGATTGCAGCTGCAATGGGGCTTCCCTTTCTTGGGCTTTTTAGCCTTGAGGTAACCGTTTTTTACTTTGCCACCAGCATCAGCCTTCTTGGCTTTAGGTTTCTCCTCTTTAGTTTCTGGCTTCTCAACTTTTTTACCCGCCATCATGCAAGATGGGAAAGAGTTACCCATATTTTTAAAAAATTCACAGAATTTTAACATACACCCCCCCCTTTTTTCTTTTTGTCTTGAGAAAATACATATACCCCTTTACATCTAGAGTAAAAAATGTTCAAAATGCCAGAACATTTGAAGGAAGTTTAATTATATCTGATTTGAATGAAGGTATAAAGGAAAAAAAGTTTCACGGAACAGAAACTATTTAAGATGGGTTTTAAAGGATGGATAAGATTTTTTAAATCTGTTTTAAACATGGACAGTTGAGAATCAGTGAAGTTTGTTGTTTCTTTATATTTGTTTTAATCAGTTATGCGTTAAAGAGAGAAATGTTCTCAATCAAGAATTTTTTTTTTTGAGATGAAGTCTTGCTCTGTTGCTAGGCTGGAGTGCAGGGGTCTGATCTTGGCTCACTGCAATCTTTGTCTCCCAGGCTCAAGTGAGTCTCCTGCCTCAGCCTTCCAAGTAGCTGGGACTACAGGTGTGTTGCCACCACGCCCAACTAATTTTTGTATTTTTTAGTAGAGACGGGGTTTTACCATGTTGACCAGGATGGTCTTTATCTCTTGACCTTGTGAGCTGCCTGCCATGGCCTCCCAAAACGCTGGGATTACAGGCGTGAGCCACCGTACTTGGCCTCAATCAGTGAATTTCTAAAAATTAATTTAATCTGAATTAGGTAAAGACTGAACATCTGTGAAGAAAATCTCAGGCATAATACCAAGCCATAGGCTTAGAGCAGGGTTCTTTTTATTTTTGTAAAGATGGGGTCTCCCTAGTTGCCCAGCCTGGTCTTCAACTCCTGGACTTGAGTGATCCTCCTACCTCGCTTCCCAAAGTGTTGTGTTTTGTTCGTTTGTTTTTCTTAAAAACAAACCATACCTTGGTATCAGTGCACATTGGTTAAATACCAGCTCTCTGAAAGAGATGAATTTGCATGACTATTTAAAGTATTGAGATCATATGGATTATTTTGTTTTACAGAGCTCTATCTTAGGCTCTTAGTACCTGCTTTTGCTATTTGGAGTTTCTTTTTGTTTTATCTTTTCAGATAATTATATCCAAAGAGTAGAATTTTGTTTTAAAATTAGCATTGCTAGGCAAGTGAAAAGGTTAGATTGGGCTGGAACATGGAAAATGGCCTAGAGGTTGTTGAAGCTTTTTTCTTTCTTTCTTTCTTTTTTTTTTTTTTAATAACATGTTGAGTACCTGATACTCCTCTTTTAAAATCTTTAACAGTTTTATTTGCCATTAGCATCCCAGAGTTTGGCACATTGTTCCTTGAGGGTTGTCAGAATGTGGGTAGAAGGGACTAATAGATAATAAGACTGGAAAGATGGATTGGAACTTACCTGTATCACAGGAACTCAGAAATGAGCAGGTAACCAAATCTTAACACTTAATTATCATTTCTGCCCCTAGAGAACCTGTGAATCAGGAGTACCAAAACTTAATTAGAGCTTAGAACATTAGTTTTCATACATTTTTTTAAAAATAGCAATACTCTTGTGAAGTCTATGTATAAACCCCCAAGCCTAAAGTTATATAAAGCAGATCAAGCTGGAATTGACAGGGTCAGGTTTATTACATTAACTCATAAAGTTATTCAGTGAGAACAACAAGGCTATTTGGTATTTTTTTGAAAATAATAGCTTCAAATTGGTGGGTGAAGAATAATAATTAACTTTGTATTCTTAAAGTCTCCTTTTCTATATTTTCAATCATATAGTAATATGAAAATCATGAATCCCATGGGTAAGTTGTGCACTCATGTGTTCAAATTTATCTGAGTACACGTGCATTTAAATAAAGATTATTGCAGAGTCACTACCTTCCTAATTAAAAAAAATCCATATATATGCACAAGGGTGATGAGAGAGAAGCCTTACATTGAGGTCTGCAGGAGAATATCCTAACCCAACACAAATTAAGTATATTGGTGTTGGTATGTTAAAACATGAACGCATATTAATTTGGACCTGCATTTGTGTTTTTAGTTGATTTAAATAGTAGAAAAGCAGATAAATAGAAATTCAAATCAGACATTTACAAAACCCCAAGGCATTGCTGGAAGCCTAAGGTTCTAGTTAGTACTGTTTTAAAACCACTGCCATCTGTGGCCTGTTTCCCAGTAGGAGGGAATTTACCAGTACATGGCTTAAGGAGGCTGGGGAGGCTGCAGCTTTTCTTAGCTGAGATTCCTCATTTGAGCCAAAGAATACAGAAAAGTGATATAAGCGATTATTTTCTCATTTTCTAAAAGGGTAATATCCATCAGGTGCCATTCATTATACCATGGGTGTTTAGCTCATTGGTGCTTAATCCCCCTGGAACCCCTATGAGAAAGGTTGGGAAAGTGAGGAATCAATAAGGCATTAAAAACCAAGCAACCACACAAAAAAACTCACTTAACCAAAATGTGAGATGCCTAAATTCAAATGAGTACAATTTTCAAAACAATGCATGGTCACTATTATATTGTATTTCACAAGCCTGAGCCTCAGGCACTGAGTTTATGGCTGAGAATCAAGATTTGTTCATGTTACAACTTGGAAATGAGAAAGATTATTTTGATTATGATATATTTTCATTTGATTAATAGCATTGATACTTTTTTTTAAATGAAAAGTTGTATTGGTCACCTTCCTGATTCTATCTGGATGCAGGCTTGAGTAATGTGTTTATTTTGTAAAAATAAAAAAAAATTAATTCATACAAAATGAAAAAAAATGTGTTTCAGTGTTTTGAAATTAGCTTGAACTCTTTAGTTCCTTTTCTTATTTTTTTCCCTCTTTTTTCCGTAACAGCATATTATTATAGACAAAACCACTAATTCATAAAATGGGAAGGCTCCCTTGTTTTGTTATGGCATATCTTGAATCTCAAAGGCTATGCATGTTGATTTTTTTGTTTGTTTGTTTTAGACATAATAAGGAAGGCAAGTCACTATTTGTGTCTTGAGACAGCACCTGTTACTCTTTTTAATCTTCTGATTCAGAATATTTTATTTAACAAGTGAATCAGAGCCTTTAATTTAAGGAATTATGTAACACTTCACTAGTTCATTATGTATGGCATTAAGCAAAGTTACTCTAGACATCTAAACTGCTTCTGGGTGGAGACTTTTAATCCCTTCCTCCCCCTAGCACACACTAGGAAAGTGACTTTTCAAAGATAAAATACAACAAAAATAGCTTTGGCCCTTAGAATACTTTCCATTTATGTTCTCTTCATATTTCTTTCCAGTGAGAAACTGTATGGTTTATACTATAGCTTTTCCTATAAACTTTGTTAGCTATTTAACAGTTTCACTGTAACTGAATGAAAGCTTTAATCAAGAACTGCCCATGGCATGTAGATGCCTTTGGTTCATTGGCTACTTCTGTAGTTGAAAGGAAGTTGAACTATTTTTTTAGACCCAATAAGTTTGTCCTTTCCACTTGGGTGTTGAAAGAGCTTATGAGCAGTAGCTGTTCTGATTTTTGTTGGTTGTTTTCTCTAGGGAACAAGCTACCCTCTGAGTCAGCACTGGACTTGAAGATAAATCCTACAATTCATGAAACTGACTGATTCGACTAAAGGATGGATAGTTTGGGCAGCGTTGGACAGCTCTATGAGGGGTCTGTTTGTTTAACTGAGGGGATTGTTGAGTTCAGCAACTTTTAATTCCCCTAATCATAAGGGGTTGCTGTTGTGAAAACAGGGTTTGTGAAGGAATCAGTTCTGGCAATTAACATCAGTATTCTTACTGACTTTGTTTTTATTTTATTGTCAAACTTCGTTGAACAGTTCTTTAAAGTAGAGAAATTTTACTGCTATTTTTTTGCCAGCAAGAATCTGTATATACTGAGAGGTCAGCATAGAAGCTTTGCAGTCTACTTATGAATCTAAGATTTTTTTTTTTTTAATATATGAGGTTATAAACATTTCTCTCAAGTAAACCTTTTCACACTTGGAGTATTTCATCTTTGCAAAGGTAGTATGCATTTGTGGCTTAGAATTTTTAAGTTTTAATGGAACTTAATTTGAATAGTAAATATGTCACTAGTTAAGTGAATATATTTTGGTTTATGGCTAACATGCTTTTTAGATAATCCATTATTTTATTAATAAGATATAATTAATTTTTATCCTAAAATTGTATAGGCTTTTTAAAAAAATCACTCTTTGAGGAAATGAGATTAATTAGGATGTTTAATTAAATTAATTTTTGATCTGAAACAGGGATTTAAGCTACAGAATAAAAATCTTTATACCCTAGTTTTCTGGGTCATAATTATGCAGGGATGCAGTGGATTGTCTTTTTGAGGAAAAAAAAACGTTGTGGGATGACATAGGAAGTGCTTTCCCAAAACTCTGTCTGTGTGTTACACATACAATTTTGTTATTTAAAAGTTAAAAGATTATAAAATACATAAATTTTATTTTAATCATTTGAAAGTTGATATGATTTAAAAATATATAGGAGCAATGAACGTATTACCTAGCCAGTATTTGAGTAGATTCTTTTAATATCTTTAATTGATTAGGCTAGAAGTACAAATAGTCACCTGTCACGGCAGAGTTTGGAAAATTGTGCTTCAGACAAATAAGGTTGCAGAAAATTCAGCTTTAGCTCTACTAGCTGTATTACTACCTTTTTAAGCTTGTTACTTCTGATTAGGAACATTTTTTGCCAGATTTGACATTCTCCGCAAAGGTGAATTTGAAAAATGAAATTATTTTGAGGAAAGAAGTAAAGGCTAGTATTATTTTAGTGTTTACTTTCTGATTCTGTTTTTTTTTTTTTTTTTTGATGGTGTAGTGGTTGGTTTTATATTGTACACTCTATTCTGGGATTAGATCCACGTTTAAAACGTACATATGACTATGACTTGTTTGTCGCAGTCATATCTTTGTGTCTACCGTTAACTTTTCTTTTTCGGCTGGGTGTGGTGGCCTATGCCTGTAATTCCAGCACTTTGGGGGACTCAGGTGGCAGGATTGCTTGAGTCAGAGTTGGAGACTAGCCTTGGCAACATGGTAAGACCCTGTCTTTACAAAAAATACACAAATTAGCCAGGGGTGGTGGCATGTGCCAGGCATCCCAGCTACTAGGGAGGCTGAGGCGGTATGATTGCTTGAGCCTGGGAAGTCAAGGCTGCAGTGAACCATGTTGGTGCCACTGCTTTTCAGCCTGGGTAACAGAGTGAGACCCTGTTTCATAAAAATGACAAAAGAAAGAAAAAAGAAAGTTCTCTTCAGTGGAAGGCTGTATTTGCATACAGTATAGACATCTAGAGCTTGGGAATTTTTTTGACTGGTTGTATCAATTGCAAATAACTCTATGACTTTCAAACTTTAATTGCAATGATAATTATACTGAAATACCTTCCTTAAACTCAGATTCTTCTGCTAAGAAGAGCCAGTGATAGAAACGGTCTAAGAAACAAAGCTTGACTCTGAAGCACTGAAGTAGGAAGTGGTGGTGGCAGGGGCGGGGGTTGTTAGGGAGGCTTCATCAAACTCAACTTGGGAGCAATTCATTTATTTCTACTCTTTGAATCATTAGGAAAGTCAAAGAAGAGACTGTTAATTCTTAACATGTTTAGGACTCTTTTATAATTTGGAGATAAAAACATAGTGTTTATATCTTTTATAAGATATAAACATAGTGTTTAGGACTCTTTTGTAATTTGGAGATATAAACATAGTGTCTGTGTTTTTGGCTATAACTATGTATTATTTAATTTTGGGGAGGTGATTTGGGGAATTTGGTTAAACATGAATAAAAATAAGTATTTGTAATAGTAGCTTGTTTTTTGTATTTTAAATATGATTATTATTAAGTTCCTTAGTATGATTTTTTTTCATGGCAAAAGCCCCAGTTACTGGCCTTCTTATTAAGAAGATAATGCATGTTCTCAAGTTGACGTATGTTCAAGATGACATGTTTTATTAATTTCTAATCTAAATCATTCTCTTCAGTATAGTGAGACATGACAGTTTATCATTGAAGATTTAGTTTGGTTATTGGAACTTCATTAAAACTATTTAAATAACCTAGGTTTACCCAGATTGCATTGACCTAGAAAAAGTAACACATACTAGAGTAATGAGACTTTGTCAGAAGAATGTCCTTCACCCCAGATTCTTTCACATTCCTCTATTTCTCTCATAGTGTCCAGACAGTTGTTTCATGTTTGCTTTTAAATAGTATTGACTGACATATATACTGCTTAATAGCTTGACCATTTGCTTTTCTTCTGCCCCAGCTTTTTGTTATACTCAGTACTTCTGGTGATGGCCTTTGTCATTCCAGACAATTTGATGATCGTAGCTGTTGCTGTATTTAGCATCTTGGTTGTTGGTACCAAGAAAAGAGGAAATCTTCACCTCTACATCCATTTCTTTTCAACAAAATAATTTTCTGAATAATTTCCCATTTGCACAGTGTGCCATTTACATGTGTAGATGGGAATACAGAAGTGATTAAGGCACAGTTCTTTCCTATGGAACAATTGAGTCACGTGGTATTGGCAGCAAAAAGTAAAGAGAAACAAAGTGATGGGATCAATTTTTAGATATGAGTGTCAAGAAAATCTTCATGAAGTAAGAAGATATTTCTGAAGGATGAACTAGAATTTATTGTGAGGTTGAGGTTTAGAGTATTTGGTGTTGGCAAGTATGGCTGTTGATGTACGAGAGGAGGAAGAAGGTTTTTTGATGTGGGAAGCATCGTGGTGTCTTTAGAGAAGTTCTATTAATCTTTAGAGAATTTGAAAAGAATCCTCATTACAATATTGTCTTCCATTCTGTGAACATGGATGGTTTCTCCCTCTCCAGTTTCCAGGTTGTCTTTAATGTCTTTCTACAAAGTTTTATAATTATCCATGTTTAGGTCTTATACATATTTTGTTAGATTTATTTCGCATCTTTATACAAGATACTTTGTAGTACTCACTGGTGTCATAATTGATGTCTTTAAAATAACAATCTTTGAATGGATTATTTCTGGTGTTTCAATATGTGATTAACTTTTTTATTTGGTCACCTTGATAAACTCTTATTTCTGATATTTTGTAGACTCTTGTATTTGGACCATGGCAAACAATGAGGACTATGGCAAACAGTGATAGCTTTATTTCTTCCTTCCAGCCTTTTTTCTTGCTGTCTTTTGCTGGCTAGGGCCTTTAGTACAATGTTGTAGAGAAGTGCTCATAGTTGACAATTTTTGTCTTGTTACTGATTTTAAAAGGAATGTTATTAATATTTCCCTTTTTAGGATGATCTTCACTCTGGAATCTCAGATGTACTTGATTTGGATAACTTTTTAACATTTCTGGTTGAAACAAGTATTTCTTCCAGATTTTACTAGAATGGATTTAAAACCTTGACATTAATTCATGAGGCATTTATTCAGTGACTCTTAGGGGCCGAAAATATAAGCAAGACAAAAATTTTCACTTTTATGGAGTTCACAGCTTTATTTTTCATTTATGTCTGTCTGTCTTTGAATTGCTTACCCTTTGAATTAATGAAAATGTTTTAGTTGGTAGATGTTGCTCCATTGACTTATAAAGATATCAGAAGTCTATGACAGTATGTATATTCCACTCACCCTTTTAATAATGGTCTAATTAAACTTTTTTGTCTATGCCAATCTGAGAAGAGGCCAACAGTGAGCCACTTTTAATTTGTATCTCTTTAGTTCTTTTTTAAAACATGGAATCTTTCAGAAAAGATGCAACTTTTTAATTAACACCACATGTGAGCATCTTTTTATGTCTGAGGTATTTTTCTTTTCCGCAAACTGGCTAGTTGTATAATTTGTTCATTTTCACTGCTTGCTTTATGTTTTCTTTATGATTTTAAGAACTATATGTTAAGTAGACTAGTCTTTTATTAAGTGTTGCAGATACCTTTTTCTGTTCTGTAGCAATTTTTATCTCTTGAAGAAGTTAAATTGAAAAACATTTTATTTTTTGATTTTTGGATTTTGTTTCTTCATAACAGCATATTTTAAAAATCACTCAGAATTCTTTTATTTTAAACTCTTAAATATTCAATCTGAATATGCATGTGAAATTTCTGTGGGTATAATGAATGAAAAGGAGATCCGCTTTTTTAAAATTTTATCTATATAAACATCTTTGTTTATTCACTTCATTGTTTAATGATGGCTAGCAAGTTGTCACATCTGATTATTGAGCAGTTCATCTTCACCCCTTAAGTTTGAAGTACAACCTTTATGTCACACTTATTTTATATATATATATATATATATATATATATATATATATATATATATATTTTTGTGAGATCTGTTTTGGTGCTTATTCTTTTGCACTATTCATATGAGCCTCTATCAAACATCTACCTTCATTACTATAGGCTTGATCATTTTTCAGTGTCTAGTGGTGGTATGGCCTGCGTTTTTCTTGTTTTTTTTTTGTTTTTAGAGTCTCGATCTGTCACCCAGGCTGGAGTGCAGTGGTTCAATCTTGGCTCACTGCAGCCTTTGCCTCCTGAATTCAAGCAATTCTGCCTCAGCCTCTCAAGTAACTGGGACTGCAGGTGTGCACTGCCACACCCAGCTAATTTTTGTATTTTTAGTCGAAACGAGGTTTCAGCATGTTGGCCAGGATGGTCTTGATCTCCTGACCTCGTTATCTGCCTGCCTCAGTCTCCAGCAGTGTTGAGATTACAGGCGTGAGCCACCACGCCTAGCTGCTTCTTCTTTTTTTTTTTTTTTTAAATTTATCTTGTTATTCTTTTATATTTTCAGCAATCTCATCCTTAATTGTTTTCCTTTTCTTCAGGAGTTTTTTTCTTGCTTTTCTTGATGCTTTTATTCTCCACATAGATATAATTAGCTTGGCTAATATTTTTAAATCCTGTTGGTATTTTAATTGAACTAGCATCATTTTAGATTATTTTAGGGTAGAATTGACATCTTCATAACAAATATGAATGTTTATTCTCCTTTGTTTAAGTAATCTGTTATTTCTGTCAGTAGGTTTTTATGTTTTCTTCATGCAGGTCTTATACAGTTCTAGTTGTTTATATCAACAAATTTTATCTTTTCTTGTTGCTGCTAGTAAATGTAAATGGGTTCCTTTTTTTTTTTTTTTACATTGTATTTCATTGTCCCCCCAACACTCCTCCCACATAGGATTAATAGTTTTCTTGATCCCTTTGATCCCTCTCCCATATCCCTAAACAATGATTTGAATATAATTTTTATTAAGATATTCATATACCATAAAATCAATTCTTTTAAAGTATGTAATTCAATAGGTTTTAATATATCAAAAGATTAAGAAACCATTGCCATTCAAATTCCACAGCATTTTCATCACCCCAAAGGGAAACTTTGTATCTGTTAACCAATGCTTCCTATTTTTCTCTTTCTAGTCCCTGAAAACAATAATCTATTTTCTGACTTTTTATATATTTGCCTCTTCTGGACATTTCATATAAGTAGAATCATATAATAATGTGGCTTTTTTATGTCTGGCTTCTTTCAGCTTATGTTTTCAGGATTCATCCATGTTGTAGTGTATGTCAGTATTTCCTTTCTTTTTATAGGTGAATAATATTCCATTATGTGGATATATCATATTTTGTTTACCTGCTTATCAGTTGATAGGCATATGGGTTATTTCCACTTTTTGGTTATTATGCATAATGCTACTATGAGCATTTGTGTAAAAGTTTTTGTGCCAATGTACGTTTTTAGTGCTCTTGCGTAATATATCTAGTAGTGGAATTGCACGGGTCATAGCAATTGATTATAGCCATCCTAGTGTGTATGAAACTGTATATTATTGTGGCTTTGATTTCCGTGTCCCTAATGACTAAAAATGTCGAGGAGTTGGCCATGTGCTTATTGGCCATTTATATGTGTTCTTTGGAAAAATGTCTATTCAAATCCTTTGTCCAGTTTTTAATTTATTTGTTTGATTTTTTTAATCATTGTGTGGTTTTTATATTTTTCTTCATAGTAGGCCTTTTTTTTTTTAATTGATACATAATAGCTGTACATAGTTTGCTGGTATGTGTGTTATTTTGATATATGTATACAATGTATAATGATCAAATCAGGGAAATTGGGATAGCCATTACTTCAAACATTTGTGTTGGGAATATTTCACTTTTCTCTTCTACCTATTTTGAATTATACAATAAATTGTTAAATGTAGTTACCTGCTATACTATTGAACACTAAATCTTACTCCTTCTAACTGTATTTTTGTACCCATTCGCCAACCCTTCCCAACTTCTGGTAACCACCAGTCTACTTTCTACCTCTGTGAGATCTACTTTCTAAGCTACTGCATATGAGTGAGAACATTCAGTGTTCCTGGCCTTATTTCACGTAACATAATGACCTCCAATACCATCTGTATTGCTAAAAAGACAGGATGTCATTCTTTTTTTATGACTGAATAATATTCTGTTGTGTGTATGTACCACATTTTCTTTATTCATTCATCCATTGATGGACACTTCAGTTGATTCTGTATTTTGGCTGTTGTGAATAGTCCTGCAATAAATGTGAGAATGCAGATATCTCTTCTACATACTGATTTGTTTTGTTTGTATAAACTCAGCAGTGGGATTGCTGGATCATATGTTCTGTTTTTTAGTTTTTTTGAGGAACCTGCATACTGTTCTCTGTAGTGGCTATACTCATTTACATTCCCATCAACAGTGTACCAATGTTCTCCTTCCTCCATATCCTCACCAGTATTCATATTTTTGTCTTTTTGATAAAAGCCATTTTAACTGGGGTAATATGATAATCTCATTGTGGTTTTGATTTGCATTTCCCTGATGATTAATAATGCTAAACTTTTTTCGTATAACTTGGGCATTTGTGTGTCTTTTTTTGAGAAACGTCTTAAAAATTGGACTATTAGGATTTGTTTGTTTGTTTTGCTATTGAGGTGTTTGAGTTCTTTATACTAATCATTAATTTCCTGATGAAGGGATAGTGTGCATATATATTCTCTCATTCTACAGATTGTCTTCACTTTGTTGATTGTTTCCTTTGCAGTGCAGATACTTAGTTTAATATAGTCTCAATTGTCTATTTTTGCTTTAGTTGCCTATGCTTTTGAGATCTTACCCAAAATATCTTTGCCCAGACTAATGTTGTCTTGAAGTGCTTTCCCAATTTTTTTTTTCCTAATAGTTTCAAGTCTTAAATTTGAGTCTCTAATCCATTTTGATTTGATTTTTGCATATGGTAAGAGAAAGGAATATAGCTTTATTCTCTGCAGGTGGCTCTCTAGTTTCTCAAGCACCATTTTTTGAAGAGATTGTCTTTTCCTCAATATGTGTTCTTGGCACCTTTATGAAAAATTAGTTGCCTATGAATGTGTTGATTTACTTCCATGTTCTCTGTTCTGCTCCATTGGCCTGTGTGTGTTTATGCGGGTACCATGCTGTTTTGGTTACTGTTACTTTGTGATATATTTTGAAGCAAGTAGTAGATGTCTCTTGCTTTGTTCTTTTTGCTCAGGATTGCTTTGGCTATTCAGGGTTTTGTAGTTTCATATTAATTTTGGATTTTTAAATCTATGCAAAGAATGTCCTTGGTATTTTGATAGATTGTGTCGAATCTGTAGATTGTGTTGAATAGTATTGACATTTGAACAATATTAATTCTTCCAATTCATGAGCATGCAATAGTTTTCACTTTTTTGTGTTCTCTTCAGTTTCTTTCATCGGTTTTACTTGTAGAGACTTTTCACTTCTTTGGTTAAATTTATTCCTAGATGTTTTATATTTTTTTGTAGCTATTTTAAATAGAATTGCTTTCTTGATTTCTTCTTCAGGTTGTTCACTGTTGGCATATATAAATGATACTGTTTTTTTTTAAGTTGGTTTCATATCCTGAAACTTTATCAGTTCTGACAGTTTTTTGGTGGAGTCTTTTGTGTTTCTACATATAATATCATGTTGTCTACAAACAAGGATACTTTGTTTTAGATTTTTCCTTTGCAATCTGGTTGCCTTTTTTTTTTTTTTTTTTTTCTATTGCCTAATTGCTCTGGCTAGGACTTCCAGCACTGTATATTGAATAAAAGTGATGAAAATGGACATCCTTGTTTTGTTCCAGAACTTAGAGAAAAGAGTTTTTTGTTTGTTTGTTTTTCTTTTTAGACGAAGTCTTGCTCTGTTACCAGACTGGAGCGCAGTGGCGCAGTCTCGGCTCACTGCAACCTCTGCCTCCCGGGTTCAAGTGATTGTTCTGCCTTAGCCTCCCAAGTAGCTGGGATTACAGGCACATGCCACCACACCCAGCTAATTTTTGTATTTTTAGTAGAGATGAGGTTTCACCATGTTGCCCAGGATGATCTCTAACTCTTGACCTCATGATCTGCCTGCGTTGGCCTTACAGGCGTGAGCCACCACACCCGGCCTTTTTAAAAAAAAAAAAAAAAAAAAAAAAGACAGGTTCTCACTCTGTCACGCAGACTGGAGCTCAGTGGTGCAATCTTGGCTCACTGCAACCTCCGGCTTCTGGACTCAAGCAGTCCTCCTACCTCACAGCCTCCTGAGTAGCTGAGACTACAGGCATGCACCACCACATCCTAATTTTGTGTATTTTTAGTAGAGATGGGGTTTTGCCGCTTTGTCCAGGATGGTATGAAATTTCTGAACTCAAACGATCCTCTTGACTTGGCCTCCCAAAGTGCTGGGCCAAAGGAAAGGCTTTTAATTTTTCTCATTCAATATGGTGTTAGCTGTGGGTTTGTGATACATAGCTTTTATTGTTTTGATGTAAATTTCTTTTTTTACCCAGTTTGTTGGGAGTTTTATCACAAAGGGATGTTAAATATTGTCAATTTTTTTTTCCAACATCTATTGAAATGACCATTGCATATTAGACCTTTATTAAATATACGATAATACAAGTGTTTTCTCCTATGGGTTGCCTTTTCACTTTCTTTATAGTTTCCTATGCATTACAAAAGATTTCAAATTTTGATGAAGCCAAAAAAAAAATGTTTTTGGTTGCTTATGCTTTACTTGTCCTATCATTTATTTATTTGTTTGTTATTTATTTCTTACATTTGCTCCACTGGCAATACTTGTCGAATCTTAAAAAACCGTTGCTTGACTAAAGGTTACAGTGGTTTATACATATGTTTTCTTTGTTGTATTTTGTATATTTAGGGTTTGATCCATTTTGAAGTAATTTTTGTATATTATGCAGTAGGTATCAGATGTTGTATATTATGTTTCTGTTTCTGTTTCATGTGGTCACCGCTAGATTTTTACCATTCATGCTTTAAATTGTTGAAGAGATGGGCAGTAAAAATATTAATATAAGAATTTTGAATGACTTTGAGCCTTCCTGTCCCCTCCAGGGTTTTAGTCATCTCGAAATTTAGTTATACTTTGAGTTTTATTATTCTTTTACTGTCAGTGCTTACTCAGATTTTCTCACACATTCTTACATTTCATGCCTTTTAGGGAGGGAGTTTCCTTTTTAGTGAAGTTGATGCTTTGATATTTCTTTCACCATGGAGATGTGAGTGACAAACCTTAAACATGTCTTTCTCTCTTCATTTGTAGATTGTATGTAAATTTCAAGTAGACAGTTATCTTTTCTTCTTTTAATATTGTTTAGTGTTGCTGATACAGTTAGTGTAATTATTTTTCTTTTGTTAGATCATTTGTCCCTTTTCTGGTAACTTTTAAGATTTTCTCTTTGTCTTTCACATGTGACATTTTTGCATAATTGGTAGAGGGGACTTATTTTACCCAAAACTCTTTTTTTTTTTTAAACAGCCTCTCTCTGACACCCAGGCCTGAGTGCAATGGTACGATTACAGCTCACTGTACCCTCAGCCTCTCTGGGCTCCAGCAGTCCTCCCACCTCAGCCTCCTGAGTAGCTGGACTACAGGTGCACACCACCACGTCTGGTTAATTTTTTGTATTTTTTGTAGAGATGGGGTTTCACCATGTTGCCCAGATTGGTCTCCAATGCCTGTCCTCAAGCGATCCACCTGCCTCAGCCTCCCAAGATGCTGAGATTACAGGTCTGAGCTATTGCACCCAGCCTCTGCTGAGAACTCTTATGTGGGACTTCTTGAATGAGGACTTATGTTCTGAGCTAGTTCTTGAAAATCACAAATCTTTTCTTTCAAATGTTGCTTCTCTAATACTATTTTCTTCTTCTCCTGGATATTTCCATTTTCATTATTTTGTGTCTCTTTACGTAGTCTTTCGTATTTCCAAGTTTTATTTCTGAGTAATTTCCTCAGATTTGTCTTCCGATTTACTGTCTCTCTCTTTGATTTATCTACTTAATTTTAATGCTTATATGTTGGCACTCTTAAAGAGCCAGTGCACTCTGTTTTAGAAGAACAAATACCTTATTCTTTTGTCACTTCTTTCATATTCTTAATCACCTCAGTAGTAATTATATTTTATAATCTGTTTTATAGGTTCTGTTACCCAGGCTCTTTGTTTTTGGGATGCCAGTTCTCAAGTGTGTTCTGCATGCTTGTTCTTATGTTTGAGTTCTCTTAAATGGGGGAGCAGTCTTGTATGTTGTCATTTTGTGGAAGTATTCATCAAAGTAGTTTGGTGTTTGTTTCAGTAAAATGTCTAAAGGGTTTTTCCAGAGCAAGTCGAATATTGTGTTGATTTCTTGGTGGGATTCCTGTAACATGGAATTCATGGGGATTTTCTCTCTTACATTTATGCATGGAACAGGCATGGAGTTTCCATTTCTCTTAAGACATCACCCCAATCCTCCAACCTTCCTCCTATTTCTCCATCTCTCTTCCCCAGACAGGTTTCTCTTTTGGGTCTGTGAGCCGATAGAAATGGTTTTGTCCTATTTTCCAGCTTTTCCAGAGTCCTGGTTTTACACAGGGATTTTAGTTTCATTTTCTGTATTCTGTGGGCTTAAGGCCACATTTCATGTACTCTTGTGGGCCCTAGAAACTCAACTTGTAGAGACTGTATCTGACCTAGCTTATAATTCCCCGAACTCCACAATATGACCTCCTGGCTTCAGATTCTGCTTTAGTTTCTTACTCTTGGGGTTTTTGTTGTTCTTTTATTTTTTTGAGACAGAGTTTTGTTCTGTCGCCCAGGCTGGAGTACAGTGGCATGATCTCTGCTGACAGCCAACTCTACCTCCCAGGTTCAAGCGATTCTCCTGCTTCAGCCTCCTGAATAGCTGGGATTACAGGGGCACGCCACCACGCCCAGCTAATTTTTGTATTTTTAGTAGAGACAGGGTGTTGCTCTTTTGGCCATGCTGGTTTTGAACTCCTGACCTCAGGTGGTCTGCCCAACTAGGCCTCCCAAAGTGCTGATATTACTTATAGGCATGAGCCACCATGCCTGGCCTGTTCTTTTGTTTGTTTTTTAATCTCAGGTATATTTTAAATGTTGGGGTGTTGTGTTTTATCTCAGAGTTCTGTGCATTTATAACATTGGTAGGAATTGAGGGAGGGTGTCCCTGTTACTTTAGTCTCTCATTTTCCAGAAATAATATTGTCCTAACTGGTTGGTTGTATTTAGGAAGGATGCTGATTTGGTATATGTTCATTTTGTAATCATTTACTCTAATGAGTACTGTAATTATTTGCAGAAGTCTTTTATGTTGTTTCTCTTAGGTTTTCCAGAAATAGAATTGTGTTATCAAAAAAAAAAAAAAAAAAAATGATGCTTTGCCTCTATAAATTAGCCTTAAAGTGTTTTTTAATCTAATTTCTTTGTCATTTCCTGTTAATTTCTCCAGTGGACATTCCTGTATTGTTTCTTACTTTTATTTCAATTGGGTACTTTTGAGAATTAATTTTCAAATGTCCTAAAGCAGTTAATTTACTGTATATTACTTTTAAATATCTCAGTTTGCATATTCACTTGTTTTATTATAATTATTGTATACTGATATCATCAAAATGTCATTTCAAGGGTAAATGACAAAAATTAATACAAAAAATGAAATACAAAAGTGAAATATTCTTAATTTAGGATATTTTAAATGCAAATTTTTATTCTTCTAGATTGTTTCTTATGCTGATCTTCTGTGTATTACTGTATTTGCTTTAGTAATTCTGTTAATTGAGTGCCAGTTAATATCAGGGTGTGGCAATAACCATTGGTAGCCATATTTCTGCTTTATATGGAAAGATTAGAATTACACAAGAATATTTATATGTGAAACATTAAATTTCTAATGAAAGAATAGGCTTTTATTACAGTGTATCTGATGTACCTCATTATTAAAAGAAGACCTTTAGTTTTATTATATCAAATGGTTTCCTGAAACCCTTTTAGTATAAGATTCCTGTGGTTAAATATTAAATAACGTGTGATGGAAGATGTCATTTTAAGGATTTTTAACTTTCAGTCAATTTTCTTAATTTTAACAGAACCTGTTCATTTTAATTCAGCATCCTATTTTAAACTACTTGTTCCTATAGTGTGGATCTACTCTTTCTTGCTGTTTATAATTTAGTATTGTATGTAGGCACTTAAGAATGGGTATCTTGTTAGTATCGTCTTCATAAATGCTAAATACAGAATACCTCTCTCTAAACAGATGTATAGGTATTTTACTCAGTTTATTAACACACTTGTAAATTATACAGCCAACACAAAGCTGTGCCTTTTGTGATTAGATTAGGTTTTTCAATAATTTAGTTTTTAATTTCCTATGCAATTCAAATATCCTATTATCCTTATGGCGAGGAGTGATGCTTACTGTTGTACATGTTTTTTTTTTTTTTTTTTTTTTTTTCTCTTAAAGAGACAGAGTCTCACTGTGTTGCCCAGGCTGGAGCACAGTGGCTGTTCATGGTCACTGTATGGCTCACTGCAGCCTCAAACCCTTGGGCTCAAGTGACCTTCTTGCCTCAGCCCCCCAAGTAACTGGGTCTACAGGCTCACAGCACTACACCCAGCTTGCATTTTGAATGTATTTAAGTAAGTCCAGTCAGCCTCAGTTCGGAGATGAACTCAAATTTTCTTTTTACAACTTTATATTAAAATAACTTCACAAAATTTAGAAATCTTAAGAGAACTCTTGATGCTCTATAGTGCAAATTCTACTATATATGAATTTCTGTCTTAACTCACCTTAGATTGTTTTTATGGTAATCTTTTTCCACATACTCAGCTTTAAAGAGAGATTCTACTTTTTGTCTCACTTATGTACCTACTTTGATGTCAGAATCTTCCCCTTCAGCCCATGCTGCACACAGCCCCCTCCCCACATTAGCTTCAGTAGTCTCACTAAAGCTAGTAAAACATGTAATTGATTTCCTGTTTTTGTGTGTGTGTAAGACTTAGGAATTGGGCAACTGTAAAGCATGTTGGCTGAGAGCACAGACTTTGGGAACAAATAAACCTGAGTTTGAATCTTGATTCTGTTGCTGAATTACCTATATTTGTCCTTACAGTAATTGTTTTGATCTTTTAAGTTAGTTTCTCCTCTGTGAAATAAATATGGTATTCCTACCTCACAGGGTGGTTGTGAGAATTAAGTAGACTGGTGGATGTGGAGACTAGTGCCTGAAACATGGAAAGACTTCAAGAATTGTAGTTCTTTTGTGTCACTTAATGTCATGACAGTAAACAAATTTACTCATTTTGGTGACTTGGCGAGTTTTATCCTGGAAAGTCTTAAGAGACTAGCTTTAGGAAAAGCTGTCTAAATAAATTTCCCATTAGACAAGTAGGGAGTTTTTAATACATTGATAATAGCAAAAATATAATTTTTGCTGTATGGATTAATCTTTAATTAAATTTACAATCTAGAGTTAGATAAGAACAGAGCTCTGGAATAGTTTTAAAAAGTAAAATAAAAGTTTGGTTTATATCAATATAGTAACTTGGCTTCATATTCTTTTTTAAGGGGTTTGGTGTTCTTTAAAATTTCTTTTACACACATTTAAGACATAATTCGAGAATTCCTATCCTATTTTAATCTCAATGCAGTAGACATTGTGTTAAAGTAGTAGAAGTATTAGATTGGGAATTTGGAGAGTTGAGTTTGAGTCTTGGCTTTGCTGTTGACTTTGCATGTATGTCCTGTGGTGTTTATAACCTGATTTAACTCACCTGCCTACTTTAGTGCCTCAGAAAATCAGAAATAATTATGTTGAGGCTCTTCAGAAAGTTTAGAGGGCTATCCAAAGAAAAGTATTACCTCAGCTCTCTGCTTATTTTTGTTCACCTACATGTTTTCAGAAAACATGTTGGTGTCTTATGAATTATTAGAAATTGAAACTCATATCCCTGTTAATCATAATTTTGTTACCAGAGGGATTTTTGGTAACTCTTTTCTTGGATTGTGAGATGGCTTAATATTTCAATGGTGAAGGTTTTAGGCATTCATCAAAT
Organism: Sapajus apella; assembly: GCF_009761245.1. Taxonomy (NCBI): domain Eukaryota; kingdom Metazoa; phylum Chordata; class Mammalia; order Primates; family Cebidae; genus Sapajus; species Sapajus apella. Next base: position 2,031,170 of record NW_022436972.1, read on the forward strand.
AGCCAGAAAACAGTTCCTGGATAAGTTCATTTTCTCAGGAAGGGTAACTTGCTCTAAATACCCTTTTCAATCTGCTCAGAACTGATGACCTCCATTAAGCCTTTGATTAACTCTACCTGGTTTTAATTAATTTGCTTTTCATCAGCATTTATGCATGTAGTTTGTAGTATATTGGTTTATATTTGGGTTTTCTAAAGTCATTTTATGTCTTTTACATGTGACCTGGTCTTTTTTTCTCAGCTAGCTTGGAATCTCCTGAAGGGTAAAGACATTTGTCCTTTCCCTTTCTCTACAATAAACTCATAATAGAGGGTGCTCTGCACATAATGTTTCTTACTAGTTGTGGTTGTTCCACTAGAACATAGTGGTATCAATTGGCCTAATTTTTAAAAATATGCATCGGTAGAAATTTTCAGTTTGCCTGTTTAATGACAAAAAGTCATCAAAACAACAGACTACTTGATCTTTAAAATATGGCACTTAAGCTGCTTTGTATTTCATCTTATTTTTTGTTCTTTTTCAAATGATTTTGTTAATTATATTTGGCTGAATTAAATCTAGTAGTTTTTCATTAGATAATTTGAATTTTTAATACTATAATATTTTTAGGGAATGTGCTATTTGTATTGTTAATGATTCTTAATAAAAAAGAAATTACGCCTTTTGTGAAAGTATAAAAGTATTTCTTTTATAAAAGGCATAGTTTTATAAAGAGTCCCAATTCCGTTACTTCCACTCTTCTGTTAATTTATTAAATTTTTGGTCATTCTTGCTGTTAAAGTTTCTGATGTAAACCTTGATATGGAGGAGACTATTCTTGCAATAAATCTGCTAACATATTTGGAAATAACTACATTTGAACCTTTGCTTTAATCAGTGCTTTTTCTACAACAAATCAAGATAAAATTATTTCCTTCATCTTTGCACTTAAGATCCCAAAGATGATGTTTCTTCCAAATGAATGTTTGCATTTTATTGTCCAGCTTTTTTCTCTAAAACCAATTATTGCTCCATTAAGAAACATTTTTACATCTTCTTTAGGAATGTCGTTGTCTGCTGGGTCTTCCCCTCTTCATTCCCCCAAGATTACTCCACATACTTCTCCTGCTCCCAGAAGAAGAAGTCACACTCCGAATCCAGCAAGTTACATGGTGCCTTCTAGTGCCTCTACATCTGTCAATAATCCTGTTTCTCAGACTCCATCTTCTGGTCAGGTGATCCAAAAGGAAACTGTTGGTGGGACGACTTACTTCTATACAGACACAACTCCAGCACCTTTAACTGGAATGGTATGTCTACATTAAAGAGATTATAATACCCTCTTGTAACAGGTCCTTCTTATTGAGGTTCACCCCCTCCTGCAGCTTTTTATTGTGATGCAGAAAAGCATTACATTTTCTAACTTAGGTGAGAAGTCTAGTCCCTTCTTCTCAACTCTTCAAATTAGTCTAGTTTCTGCCTTACTAATAACTCTAGTTTTGGTCTAATCTGGTTTAATTAGAAATTAGATTATATCCATTCTCTTATTTTAGTACTTTGTTTGTTTTTTCATCTTAACTTTACCTGGAATATTTTAGTACTTTATGATATGTTTTGCTTATGGGTTTACCTTGTACTAGCTGAAGTTGATGCTTGCTGACATTTGTTTATAGGTATAGATAGTTTAACCTCTAGTAAGAAGCTAGAAGAAGTAGATTGTATATCCTCAGTAGTTACTGGAAGCAAATCAATGATAATCTCTTAACCTTAGGTGAGGCAGTTATTTAACAGCTAGATCTGTGGAGTGACAGATAGTGTTAAGGGGCCCGCAGTGTGGCTTTTTGCTAAGGAGGTAGAAGAGTCAACTGAAAAGGAGCCATAATTATAGAGGAGGAAAGAGCTACCAAAGGATTGGTGATGAAGTGAAAGATGAATCATGAAACATCATGAAGAGGTGGCTCCAGAGGAAATACGAATACAAAGACCAAGAGAGGAAGACCATGCCCAGAAAGAAAGATTTCTTATCAGAGTCAGTCAGTAATGTTCTAAGACAGGGAGAAGGAACAGGAACCAGAGGGCAAAAATGAATGGGGGGAGGAGAGAGAAGGATTGCATGTTATGTAAATTGTACCTTTTTAGCTTCGTTACTTTGTCTGTATTCAAAAATTGTCTTATTTACCCTAGAAAAATAAGTAGTAGATGAAGACCTCATGAGTAAGAAAGCCAGAGTCCACTAAAACAGGGGTCCCCAGTCCTTGGACCATAGACCAGTGTTAGGAACTAGGCCTCACAGCAGGAGCTGAACAGTGGGTGAGTAAGTAAAGCTTCATCTGTTTATTTACAGCCGCTCCCCATTGCTCTCATTACCACCTGGGCTCCTTCTTGTGTCAGATCAGCAGTGGCGTTAGATTCCATAGGAACATGAACTCTTGTTGTAAACTGTGCATGCCAGGTATCTAGGTTGTGTGCTCCTTATGAGAATCTAGGGCTTGATAATCTGTTATTGTCTCCCGTCACACCCAGATGGGACTGTCTAGTTGCAGGAAAACAAGCTCAGGGTTCCCACTGAGTCTATATTATGGTGAGTTATATAATTATTTCATCATATATTACAATGTAATAATAAAGTGCACAGTAACTGTAATGCACTTGAATTTTGCCAAAAACATCCTTCCACCCCCACCCTTTAGTCCGTGGAAAAATTGTCTTTGGCAAAATCAGTTCCCTGGTGCCAAAATGCTTGGGGACAGCTGCATTAAAATAATGGAAGCTGATCTAATCTGTAGACATTTGAGAGTCATAGATGATAGGCGTATGTGGAATATTATTTGGATTTCAATTTGCAGGTTTTGATCCTCAGAATTAAATGAATTTATTTTGATTGAATTTAATATTTTAAAGAGAGAATTTGAGTGAAAAGAAAGCATGTTTCTTTTCTTTTTTTTGAAGTGGAACCTCAATCTGCTGCCCAGGCTGGAATGCAGCAGTGATCTCAGCTCACTCTAACATCTGCCTCCCGGGTTCAAGCAGTTCTCCTGCCTCAGTCTTCTAAGTAGCTGGGACTGCAGGCACAGGCTGCCACATCCAGCTCATTTTATTTTTTTGCATTTTAATAGAGAGGGGTTTCACCTTGTTGCCCAGGCTGATCATGAACTCCTGAGCTCAGGCAATCCACCTGCCTCGGCCTCCCAAAGTGCTGGGATTACAGGCATGGGCCACTGTACCTGGCCACATGTTTCTTTTTTTTAAGAGCCTAGTTTTACCACTGTTTTGAGACTTGTGAATCTATGTACTTATGAAACTTTCTCCAGTTGTAAAATAAGGATATTAATACCTAACTACTCTATGATAAATAAATGTGAAAACATTTATAGAAATAGTTGTAAAAGTCATATAAACTTCTTTTTTAAAACAATAAAATAGTTAACAGTTTTGTGGGCTTTTTAAAATTCAGAAATCTTTCAAACGTTATCACAGAACTACTTTCCAAACAGAAGTTCAGAAATATTGGTAGGTAGAGACTTCCCTTTGTTCTTTCAAATAAGGAATCCATCAGTGTTTTAGCCCTTTTGTTTATTATATTTTGTAACCATATACCTTTTAATTATATTTATGGAAAGAAATTTAGTTTAATGTACATGGAGGCTCTTCTGACACAAAATTGCCTTTACCAATTTTATAGAGATTAAATTTACCTCCACCAATTTTAAAGAGATTAAATATGGCACATTTTGATAATGTTTTTACCCTTCACACCACTCTTTAAAATATGCTTTTGGCAAACCTAGGGTAGTTAAGCCAAACTATTTTTTTTTTAAGGTGGATTCTCGCTCTTTCACCCAAGCTGGAGGGTAGTGGTACGATCTTTGCTCACTGCAACCTTTGCCTCCCAGGTTCAAGCATTCCTCCCACCTCAGCCTCACTAGTAGCTGGGACTACAGACACTCACCACAATGCCCAGCTAACTTTTTTATCTTTAGTAGAGATAGTGTTTCACCCTGTTGGCCAGGCTGATCTCAAAGTCCTGACCTCAAGTGATTTGCCCACCTTGACCTCCAAGTGCTAGGATTACAGGCGTGAGCCACCATGCCCACTCTATGCCACCTTATGTAAGGAAACCAACAAAAGAAAAAAGATATTAGTCTTCATGCAGACACAGGCTAAAGGAAACCGTACAAGTATAGCAAAACTGCTTCCTAGTTGAGATCCAGAGCAGAGCAGTCATGTTAGGGCAACACAAATCAGCTGAATTCGTTTTTAAAAGAGAAAAAAAGTTTCATTGTTTAAAATGAAAGAATGAAAAAATAGAAAACGTATTTAAAAATGTACTTTGATTTTGTATCATGGACCGGTAAAGGAGAGGCAGAGAAAAGAGTGATAAAGAGAAGAAAGGGTGGTGGGATGAGTCCAGTTGGAAGAATGAAAGACTAGAAGCTGGAAGCTGATTCAGTAACTTTGTTGTAGTTTGCTTGGAAGGTAAATGTATTATTGTATTTTTCTGTTTACTTAAACTGCTGTCCTAGAGTAGGTTTGAATAACACTTTGTTTAGTTTGGCCACAAAATGCCTGTGAAGCGGGGAATTCTTTGGCAGCCAGGGCAATATTACTTTGTTATCTCCCAGTACCCAAACACCTTTAATTTCTCCTTCCTTCTTTTCTTCCAGTTGCTTTCAAAAGGTGGCAATGAACTGTTTGTGTAGTTGCCACTTATTATCCAAGGGGAACTGAGTCCAGGGCCCCCATGGAGAGCAAAATTCCTGAGTGCTCAAGTCCCTGATACAGAATGACATAGTATTTGCATATATCTTATACACATCCTCCTGTATACTTCACATTCTTTCTAGATTACTTATAATACCTAAGTGCTCTGTGAGTAGTTATTATGCTGTATTTTCATTACTTCTTATTGTTGTGTTTGTCATTTTTTCCCGAATAGTTCCTACCCATGGTTGGTCAAATCCTCGAATACAGAACCCAGGGATCTGACTGTATAACATTTCTTCCAAAGGGCTACTTTTGTCTTCTCAATCGAGCCTAAATTTTACTTTATCTGAAGGAATGTTTTCTTTCTCATTAGATTTTTTTTTGAGACAGAGTCTTGCTCTGTCGCCCAGGCTAGAGTATAGTGGCATGATCTCGTCTTACTGTAGTCTCCACCTCCTGAGTTCAAGCAATTCTCCTGCCTCAGCCTCCTGAATATCTGGGATTACAGGCGCCCGCCACCATGCCCAGCTAATTTTTGTATTTTTAGTAGAGATGAGGTTTTACCATGTTGGCCAGGCTGGCTCATTAGATTTTTAATTGGTTATTAAAATATTATTTTTAATATGAATTTCTTCAGAAAATATTCTATAACAGCTATTCTCTGAAGTTTTTACTTAAATATTATTTAAAGATATAAAATTTATTAAAATTTATTGCTATTATGTAAAGATTAAAAATTTTATCAAAGCAATGATGAAGCTTATCAATTATGAAAAATTAGTGAGGCCAGGCATGGTGGCTCACACCTGTAATCCCAGCCCTTTGGGAGGCCAAGGCTGGTGGATCACCTGAGGTCAGGAATTCAAGACCAGCCTGGCCAACATGGCGAAACCCTGTCTCTACAAAAATACAAAAATTAGCTGGGCATGATGGCTGGTGCCTTTAATCCCAGCTACTACGGAGGCTGAGTCGGGAAAATTGCGTGAGTCTGGGCGACAGAGCAAGATTTCATCTTAAAAAGAAAAATTAGTGATTACATTTACCCCTTCCTACCTTTTTAGGTGTTTCCAAACTATCATATTTATCCTCCAACTGCACCTCACGTTGCTTATATGCAACCGAAAGCAAATGCACCTTCCTTCTTCATGGCTGATGAACTCCGACAGGTATGCTTTCAGAATTCATAGTAGGAAAACTTAACATCTCCGTGCTTTACTGAACAGAGGAAAGAACAGAGCTCTTTTCAAATCGTATTATTTAATCAAATATTCTGTAGTAAAGCACACCGAATTTAGAAGTTTTAATTGGTATATTTAAGGAAACCTGACTTTTAAAAATTTTTCAAATAAATTATGTGTTAGGATATAAAATATAGAATAGCTATTTAAATGGATCACTGTTCTGTATCTCATATTATTTCTGTTGAAAGGGCTCTTTGAAGTATATAAATAATTTAAATAGTTTCTAACAATATTTTTCTAATAGGCATAGGTTAAAAATAAGTCGTTTGGCCCAGAAAATAACTTTAAGAGAGCTCAATTTTTTAAAAGTATGTTTCATAAAAGCTTTTTGTTTTGTTTAATTTTTGGTTAAGAGCTAGTTATTTGATATTTATAATTTCACTTTACACTCAGATTCTCAGAAATATTTTTGTTTCACAAAAGTGAGTTCTACCAGTATAATGTTTTTTAAATTAATTATGACCAGCTTACTAGTAGACCTTGAAATTTCAGCCACAGCGTTAGTCTTGCATTTTGGGTAGCACAGCCACCTAAACCCAGTCTTAATTATGGGCAAGTCTAAGTCTATCTGGGCCTGGAGTTCAGACATCTTACCATGTTTAGGAATATTGTTTCATGATTTTAATATTAAAAAGTACACATGCCAAAAATATTAATACTTAGATTATTTAGTTATTATAGGAAATCCAGGTTTCAGAATCTGTATTTAAATAAAAATATACTTATTTCTGTTTCATAGGAGCTGATCAACAGACATTTAATAACAATGGCTCAGATTGATCAAGCAGATATGCCAGGTAAAATGCAAGTAGATTCTTCCTTTCATTTAAAGACTGTTGTAATTCTTATATAGTAGTACATGTTTTTATGCATTATTAAAAAGAGTTCCAGGCTGGGTGTGGTAGCTCATGCCTGTAATCCTAGCAGTTTGGGAGGCTGAGGTGGGTGGATTGCTTGAGCCCAGAAGTTTTAGACTAGCCTGAGCGAAATAGTCAGAACCTGTCTCTACAAAAAATAAATTCGCGGGGCATGGTGGTGCACATTTGTAGTCCCAACTACTCAGGAGGCTGAGGCAGGAGCATCACTTGAGCCCTGAAGGTCAAGACAGCAGTGAGCTGACTATAACCGCCCCACTGCACTCTAGCCTAGGTGACAGAGTGAGACCCTGTCTCCAGAAAAAAAAAAACAGTCCCAAGAATCTACTAATCATTTAGTTTATTTCTGTTAATTCTATGTATGACAGTATTCTAGTTCACAAAAAATGCATATAGTTTTAGAATTCATGGTGAGTTATTTTACTCTGCTCTGGAATATTTTTTATCTCTTGAAACTTAATGAAGTATAGGTTCTTAAGCAGGAGAGGATGGTAATTATTATTACCATTTGTGAGACTACTCTGTGCCAGACAGCTACTAATTAAATACTTTACATGTCTTACTTTATTCCTCACAAACATCCTGTGACATTGTGATTATCATTTCCATTTTACATATGAGTAATACTGAAGTTGACAGGTTAAGTAACTTACCTTTAGGACCAATGGCTAGTAAATAGCTGACTGGTTCCAGACCTAAACCTAGGTTTTTCTGATGATACCACAATATTTCTTAAAGTGTATTAAAATATCTTTCCTTAGCTTACTCTGTATAAATGAAATATTATATAATTTAGTAAAATTTTAGAAATAATATAGTAGGAATACATTTGTCATAGAGATAATCTCAAAACACCTGGTTGTAATCAGGCATTCAGCATAGTCAGTGTGTTGTCTTGATTGCTAAGGAATTAAATATATCTGGCTGTTAATGTCTTAACACTGATCTTTCCAGGTGAGGTGGGAAGGAACTTACTTGTCATAACCTTTGAAATATTCATCTTGGAATTTTTCTTAACTGTTAACACTGTATTTGAGGCTTTAGCCAGGTTTTGCAAAAGTTTATAAAGAAAAAAAAGAAAGGCATAATGACTAGAAAGGAGAAAATAAACCTACCACCTGTAAGTCATGTGACTGCATATTAGACATCCTGTGAAATAACAAACTGTAGAAAATGACTGGATATAAGATTAATACATCAGTTGCATTTCTGTGAGCCAGTACTCAGTTAATTTCAAAATATAATTAAAAGCAAATTGCTGTTTAAAATGGTTTTGCAATATCAATGTGTAGGAGTAAACACAACAAAAGATAGGTAAGATTTCAGCACAGGAGATTTATTAAAAAGTATTAAATAAAATGAAATACCCTAGATTAATAGAGATTACTCATGACTAGGGAGACAGAACAAGTAAGATGTGAATTTTTCTAAATTGATCTAAAAATTCAGTAGAATTCCAATCAAAGCATAACTTCCAGTAAGATCTTTTCATGAAGTATGATAAAATATGTATCAAAGATTGAAGGGCCAAGACCATCCAAGGCACTTTGAAGAATATGGTTATGATTTATGTTCATATGAAGAATTTGTGTATTAGGGAAGGAGAGGTTTGATTTGAGTCTGCAGTAACTAAAACAATGTGCTGATGGCACAGGGTTAGACAGATTGATTAATGGAACAGATTACAGAGAGCCCAGACACATTCTGTGATAAAGGTGGCAACTCAGTGGGGGAAAGGAAAACATTGCAAAAATGTTTTTTGGTTCTTTAATTAAAAAAATAAACTTTTTTTGAGGCAACGTCTTGCACTGTCACACAGGCTGGAGTACAGTGGTGTGATCATGGCTCACTGCAACCTCCGCCTCCTGAGCTCAAGCAATCCTCCCACCTCAGCCCCCCAGGTAGCTAGGACTACAGGTGTACACTACAACACCCGGCTAATTTTTATATATTTTGTAGAGACGGTTTCACCATGTTGCCCAGGCGGGTCTCGAACTCCTAGAATCAAGTAATCCTCCTGCCTCTGCCTCCCGGAGTGTTGGGATTACAGATATGAGCCGCCATGCCCAGCCACAAAAGTGGTTTTTTATATTGACAAGATAAAATTGGATCATTATCTCAGGCCACATTAAAAAGTCAACTTCAAATAGATTAAGAACTTAACACGTGTAAGACAGAACTCTGAAACTCTTACTGTAAAATATAAATGAATGTCTTTTATCTACTTTTAAAATACTTTTAAAAATAAAAATTCATTTTATCTATCTTTGCAGCGATGATAAAATATTTAAAATATTTGCCAGGGGCGGTGGCTCACGCCTGTAATCTCAGCACTTTGGGAGGCCAATTCGGGCAGATCACCAGAGGTCAGGAGTTCAAGACCAGCTTGACCAATAGGCTACTTGGGAAGCTGAGGCAGGAGAATCGCTTTAACCTGGGAGGCGGAGGTTGCAAGGAGCCAAGATCGCACCGTTGCACTCCAGCCTGGGCAACAAAAGCGAAACTCCATCTCAAAAAAAAAAAAAAAACAGTAAAATATTTTTGTCACATTCTCTTTCAGATATCCATGAGTGCTTTACATCGTTCTTCAGTATGCACACAATTTTCACTCAGACATTTTCAAACACCGCCATATGTTTCTGACTATCCCTTCACACTTAACATTTGTTTGCATTACAGTTCACCCATTTGTCACTTGATAGTATAATTATTCTTCCAGTATCTGGCATCATGAATTACAGTGCAATCAACATAGTCATCTACTTAGTTTTTTCTTCTGTAGGAAGTATTTTTTTCCTTAGAAGAAATACTTTACGTATTCCTAAACTGATCTATAGATTTAGTGTAATTCAGAAATACTTTTATAAGTATAAAAAATGTAAATAATTGATAAGTTGATGCTAATTTAAAAATACATTAGAAAAGAAAAGAGTGCCAGGTGCAGTGGTTCACACCTGTAATCCCAGCACTTTGGGAGGCCAAGGTGGGCAAATCAGTTGAGGTCGGGAGTTTGAGACCAGCCTGGGCAACATAGCAAAACCCTATTTCTACTAAAAATACAAAAATTAGCCAGGTGTGTTGGCATGCTACGCAGGAAGCTGAGGCACGAGGCTTGCTTGAACCTGCGAGGCAGAGATTGCAGTGAGATTGTGCCACTATACTCTGTGAGTGACAGAGCGAGACTATCTCCAAGAAAACAAAAGAGAGAAAAATGTAAAGTAGAAATGGTTTTAATGCTTAGAACATAGAACCAAATTGCTTCCCAAAGGAAACACCATTGTCAGTTAAACACCATTGATTTATAAGTTGTAATAATTTACTAGCAACCCCATAGCAAACGAGCGCCTAATATCCTTGGGAATTGCTCTGGTCTTTGTATTTTCATAGTGTTTTAGCTGTCAAAGTATGATTCCTTAACCAGCGGCCTCATTTTCATTGACTTTTAGTAACTTGTTAGAATTGTAAGTTCTTGGATCCCACTTCTGACTGTATCAGAAACTTGGGAACTGGGACCCTACAAACCATGTTTTAATAAGGCTTTAGGCGATTCTGACAGGTGCTGAAGTTTAAGAACCAGTGCCATGGAGAATTATATTTCTTAATTGGTGACTTTACCTCTTACATGTTTTATATAAATTTGTGTTCTTTATTTTTCTCTAAGCCTCTTGAGGGTAAGAACGTATATTTCTTTAGGTTCATAGTACATAGTAGGTGCTCAGCATTTACTGATTTGAAATTAATCCAGTATTAAGTGCTCCTTAATGAATGAAATAGCTGGAAAACAAAATTTATCTAGCATTTGACTTCCTTATGGACATTATATCGATCATTCAAATAAAACCTAGGTAAATGGGCTGGGCTCGGTGCCTCACGCCTATAATCCCAGCACTTTGGGAGGCTGAGGTGGGTGGATCACAAGGTCAAGAGATCGAAACCATCCTAGCCAACATGGTGAAACCCCGTCTCTACTAAAATACAAAAATTAGCTGGGCATGGTGGTGAGCGCCTCTAGTCCCAGCTACTTGGGAGGGTGAGGCAGGAGAATTGCTTGAACCCGGGAGGCTGAGGTTGCAGTGAGCCGAGATCACGCCACTGCACTTTAGCCTGGCGCCTAGCGACACAGCAAGACTCTGCCTCCAAAAAAAAAAAAAAAAACCCAGGTAAATGTGCAAAAGTAAAACTTATAGCTATATTCACTTGTGTGTATTCTTCCGTTGTACTACTTTTATTTTATTTTATTTTATTTATTTAAGAGATAAGGCCTTAAATGCTGCCCAGGCTGAATTCAAACTCCTGGGTTCAAGTGATTCTGCTGCCTCAGCCTCCTGAGTAGCTAGGATTATAGTCACATGCCATGACACATGGCAGTATACTGCCTTTATTTAAGTAGAACCTACCACTTGATGACATTTAATCATTCTACATTTGTTTTTCATTATGGCCCAAATGCCATGTGGAGATTATGACTACAGAATCAAAAAGTCCTGGGTTTGCATCCCACCCCCCTCTCAGCTATGCAGTCCTTATTATCCTTATTCATGAAATAGGGAATTCTACCTCATGGGATTGTTGTGACAACTAAAAGATAAGAGCATAAAATATTTGGCAAATGCAGAGAAAGGATCACTTTGAACCTGTCTTCTGGAATTAGTTTTTTAACAGGGTTTTATCTGTGTTTCTTACCAGTCAGAGGTCAAAAATTATCAGTTGTTTTCTTTGTAGGTCTTTTTTTTTTTTTTTTTTTTTTTTAAACAGACATAATCCCATGTTTTAAAAATAGTGTTATATTGTAAAACATTTGGCAAATATAAAATAGTGTGAAGGAAAGAACAATAATCCTCCTATTAAAAAGTTACCATTCTTACCATCTGCTATATTTTCTTCTAGTTGGCTTACTATGGCTGTACTACATGTTGGGTTATCTTCTGTTAACTTAAAATATTGTGAGCATTCCTAAGTCATTCAAGACAGTTAACAGAATGAAAGTGTAGGTTGGTGTTCAGTTGGAAAACATGATTGTATTTGAAGCATTAAAAAAATACATGTCTTTTTGGATTATAAACCTGATAACATGTTTGCTTTAGAAAAATTTAATTATCTCTAAATGATAAGTCAAATTGTTTATAAAAATTATTTCTGAGAAACAAATTTGTATAGCACTATGAAAGGAAATGTTTTTGAATGTATGAACTTTAGTTGTTCTTTGGTTATTTTATTATATAATGCCTATTTTTATTGATACTGAAGCCAGTTTGTCTTAAGAAATTGTTATACATGTTTACACTATTCTATAATACATGAGCTCACTGCAATATACAAGGGGTTTATAGTAGATATGATTTCTTCCATATTTTTGAGAAAGATTTATGAATGTCTGTATTTTCAAGTCATCTTTCTATGAATTATTCTAGCAGTTCCTACAGAGGTTGACAGCTACCATAGCCTATTCCCTCTAGAACCACTGCCTCCTCCCAACCGGATACAGAAATCAAGTAATTTTGGGTATATTACATCTTGCTACAAAGCTGTAAATAGCAAAGATGATCTGCCATATTGCCTTCGGAGGATACATGGTAAGGAAAATACATTATTTTCTTTTATAATCATATCATTGAGGCTAGGATTATTCAAACCTTCTTGAATATAATATTATATGAATTAAAATTTTTATTTGGAAATTAATACCTCCTAAGCAATGTATAACGTGGCATTTTCTTTCCATTTCTGATGGAATGCAAAGGACGTGTCACTTAGAGTTTATTGTAGAAGAAAAATTGTCTTTCAGGTTTCCGTCTTGTTAACACAAAGTGCATGGTGTTGGTTGATATGTGGAAGAAAATACAGCATTCAAATATCGTAACTTTGCGTGAAGTATTTACCACTAAAGCATTTGCCGAGCCCTGTGAGTAACTTGTAATTTCTCTTTCTGCTGGTGAGCTTCATTATTTGAAGCCAGCTTTCAGTAATGATTGTTTGTGTTTTATTTTAAGCTCTTGTGTTTGCATATGATTTCCATGCTGGTGGAGAAACTATGATGAGCAGACACTTTAATGACCCTAATGCTGATGCCTATTTCACCAAGAGAAAGTGGGGTAAGAAAAAGAAGCAAGCTGACTGTATTTTGACAAATGCTTTTGCTCTGTGGAAGAGTAGTTTTCTATTTTAAAATACATATAATTGGCTGGGAGCGGTGGCTTACGCCTATAATCCCGGCACTTTGGGAGGCCAAGGCGGACAGATTACTTGAGGTCGGGAGTTCAAGACCAGCCTGACCAACATGGAGAAACCCCATCTCTACTAAAAATATAAAATTAACCGGACTTGGTGGCAAATGCCTGTAATCCCAGCTATTTGGGAGGCTGTGGCAGGAGAATTGCTTGAACCTATGAGGGGGAGGTTATGGTGAGCTGAGATCTTGCCACTACACTCAGCCTGGGCAACAAGAGCGAAACTCTGTCTCAAAAAAATAAAAATATATATAATTTATCCCTGTAATCATTTGACTTAAAGATTGTTTTGTATTAGTCCGTTTTCATGTTCTTGATAAAGACATACCTGAGACTGGGCAATTTACAAAGGAAAGGGGTTTAATGAACTTAGAGTTTCACGTGGCTAGGGAGGCCTCACAATCATGGCAAAAGGTGAAAGGCACGTCTCACATTGTGACAGACGAGAAGAGAATGAGAGCCAAGTAAAAGGGATTTCCCCTTATAAAACCATCAGATCTCATGAGACTTACTACAACGAGAACATTATGGGGGAAACTGCCCCCATGATTCAGTTATATCCTACCTGGTCCCTCCTACAACGTGTGGGAATTATGGGAGCTACAATTCAAGATGAGATTTGGGTGAGGGCACAGACAAACCATAGCACATTTTAAAAAGAAATACATCAAAGAAATGGAGTTGATGGGCAAGAAGTTAGGAAATAATGTATTTTGCACATTTACTAAGATAAGATAGATTTTATTAAGACTCACATAGATATCAGATGTTTAAATAACTAGGTATGTGTTAAAATTGTTTTTCTCTTTGAAATGTTTTTCTTTTAAAAATATAATGCTTTTCTTAATAATATAAATATCTTTAAAAATTTAAATATAATTAAATATTTTTAAATATTTAATATTTTTAAATATTATATTTAAATAATATATTTAAATTATAATATCTAAATATAAATAATATCTTTAAAAAATATAATGCTTTTCTTCAAAAATTCAGTAGTTTAAAAATGGTCTTTATGGCTTCATTGCCAAAGTATAACCGTTATGAATCTTTTAGTATATTTCTTTCCAGTTTTGCCTTGTTTTGTTTTTGTCTCCTTTTGCATTATTTTGTTTTTGTTTTAACATTTTATATCATATTACATCTTTCTTTAAGTATTTACCCCTAATTTTTATATTCTCTCAACATAATTTCCTTTTTTTTTTTGAGATGAAGTCTCTCTCTGTCATCAGGCTGGAGTGCATTGGCACAATGTTGGCTCACTGCAACCTCTGCCTCTCTGTTCAAGCGATTCTCCTGCTTCACCCTCCCGAGTAGCTGGAACTACAGGCGTGCGCCACCACACCCAGCTAATTTTTTGCATTTTTAGTAGAGACGGGGTTTCACCATGTTGGCCATGATGGTCTCTATCTGTTGACCTCGTAATCTGCCTGCCTCCACCTCCCAAAGTGCTGGGATTACAGGCATGAGCCACTGTGCCTGACCTCTCAACATAATTTAAGGATTCCTAGTATGACTATATTATCCTTTATGAAATTATTTCCCTAAACAAATACTTTTGTTTAAAGGTTGGATTCCATGTTCCTTAAGTTTTCAAAATGGAGTTTTAAGTAACTTTTACTTAAACATGAAATATTTTCTTTTTTGTCTCTTTCTAATATATACTTGAAGAATTGTTTAATCATTGAGATTTTGCAAACCAACCAGAATACTTGAATTCTAACAAATGTATATTAAAGGGTAAATGATTTCTGAGAAAAAGTAAATCCATTTTGAGATGTCTTCATTAATTTATATATTTGGGGAAGGTCTCAGTCTCTGGGGCAAGAAAGAAGCATCACGTTATTATACATTTTAATCTTTTAAAGATTCTTTTCAAGTCAAGATTGCTTGACTTGAAAATTAAAGAGGAAGGGGGAAAGATTTGAGCCCACATTCTAGAATCTTTCAGATTTCAACTCCTTTAAAAACTCTATAGACAAAAATATATTATTTCTGTTTACTTGTTACTTCGCTTTTTGCATTCTGACAGTTGAAAAAGAAAGTTGTGGTTACATGACTGTTTCACATGTAAAATCTGGTCATAAAGAGTGTGGTCAATTTTTTCCTTTTGCTATGTAATCTGTAGACACACGCGTAATTTGTGGAAGGGGATGTGGTACAACTTTTCTTGTAGATGACTATAGTTGTTGCTCAAATTTGTTTTGGTAATAACACCTGTGAAATGACTGTTGGCTTTAATTTATGACTGTGTTTCTCAACCTCCGCACTACTGACATTTTGGGCTGGATAATTATTTTTGTGGGGCTGTCTTGTGCATTTCAGAATGTTTATAGTGGCTTCTTCTGACTGGAGGGCCTGGCTTCTGCCTACTGAATGCCAGGATCAATCCCCTCCACCCCAATTGTAACACCAGAAATATCTCCAGACGTTGTGAAATACTGGAGTGGTTTCTGTTGAGAACTGATCTTTTATAGCATCCTTTTCCAGTAATTTTTATCCTAATTATTCCGTTTTTGGTGTTCACTGATTAACATTACTTTTTCATAGAAAGTAGTCCTTTTTTCTAATATTTTAAAGTCTTGTTTGAATAGTCGTAACTTCCCTAACCATACCATACCTGCATGATAGTCTACTGTTTTCTTTTACTATGTAATTTATTATCTTGTCGCAAATGAAAAAAATAGCAGAGCATAAGAAATATACTTATTTAGAAGATGAGAAGAATAGCATACGATATAGGGGTTGACAGGAGATTCAGAATAAGTCTATATGAGTAAAACAACTAGAACAGAATCTGGTACACAGTAAGCACTATATGTTTGCTGTGAACACTCTGTTTTCTTACTACTACATTTATTAAATAGTTTTATTCAAACTCTTCATAGTCATTTTTGATATTGTCTTGGCATTTATTACCAGTGCCTTTTTTGTGTCATCTCTCTTATTTCCAGAGTGTGTTATCTTTAGTTCTATCCAAATTGAGAGAAAATTATTTTTGAACTTTATATGTGCTTCTTAGTGAAAATTGTATTCCAAGCCATAAGTACATATTTACTATTTATTATAAATACATAATCATTTAATTTTGTTGCTTTTTATAACTGATTCACAAAAGGTTGTTTTACAACAATATGAATATAAGGTTGGCATGTCATAGCAGCTCACTCCTGTAATCTCAGCACTTTGGGAGGCAGAGGCAGATGGATCGCTTGAGCCCAGGAGTTAGAGATCAGCCTGGTCGCAACATAGCAAAACTGTATCTACAAAGAAAAAATAAAAAAGAATGTAAGGTCATATTCCTTGGAATAATTACAAAATCTTGATTAAATTTATATGTCCCTTTTCTACTGATTTACAGTATATTAATAATGACCTAGAAAATATTATTTAAAAGCACTTAATGAGTTTACACCTGTGTACTAGAAAGGGGTAAGCAGCGTAAGGAAAGTAAACATTCAACATAAGTGATGGTAGAGACTTTTATTTCCATCAAGCCACACAATGAACAACAGCTGTCACATCCCTAAGCAATAATACAGGATAGGATTAGCCAGCCACATTTTAAGTAGAATAACCTCTACAGTTTATGTTTTTATATTCATTTGGTTAACAATTAAATATAAATTCTTTCTTTAAATAATTTTTATTTTTCAATAATTATGTGGTTACAGAAAAGAATATTTCAGTGAGAGTTCTGCTGGTAACAATATAAGAGGCATAATCTCGGACAGGAACCTTTGGGCAATGGACTAAACTTAAAATACACACACACACACACACAAACTTAAAATACACACACACACACACACACACATAAAAATTGACATGTTGTGCTATGAGTGTACATGACTTGTCTTTTGTAATTTTGGTTTTAATATTTTAGTCTTTTAGTTGATTACTTAAGATATCATATTTTGGATTTCTTTGCTGTATAGGTCAGCATGATGGACCACTGCCCAGGCAGCATGCTGGATTATTGCCAGAATCTCTTATTTGGGCATATATTGTCCAACTAAGCTCTGCGTTGCGTACCATTCATACAGCAGGTTTGGCATGTCGAGTTATGGATCCAACAAAGATTCTGATTACTGGCAAAACAAGGTACTAGCATTCTGAGTTTTGGCTTTTATTGAGCATCTTACAGTGCACAGCTTAGTAAACAAAATGTGATGATTTGTTTTAATTCTGCCTTTTCATATATTCCATCCAGAAGAACTTCTGTGACTTTGAATTCATTTGTAAGCTTTTAAAAAAAAAAAAAGTTGAACTCTGAATCAAATACCTGATTATTAACCAAAAACATTGGGAAAGGTCAGAGAAGTATATGTGTTAGAGTTAGGGGAATACAAAAATAATGTCACTACCACTTTTCCTTTCTATATAGCACCATGGTTCACAAATTCTAGCATGAATCAGAATTGCCTGGAGGACTTAAAAGACACAGATTGCTGGGCCATACTCCCAGAGTTTTTCATTCATAAATCTGCACTGGGGACTAAGAATTTGCATTTTTAACAAGTTTCTAGGTGTTGCCGTTGCTGCTTTTGAGTCACATGCTTTGAGAACAACTGGTACAGTAATCAGTCTTGTCTTCATCTGAGTTTTGAGTTGCTGTAATTTTGAGATTGCCTTGGGCTGCATCGTATAAAGAGCTGAATATCTGGTACCAGGTTACCTAAGTTTATATCCTGGCTTTGACAGTTACTATCAATATGCCATTGAACAAGTTAATTCTTCAAATTGTGTTTCGATAACCTTATTAGACAAGTATACTACTAATTCCATTCTCCTTATTTATGAGGCACCCCTCATAAGGTTAATGACAGATTTAAATGAGTCAGTACATATAAAATGCTTGGAACAGTGCCTGGTACATCTTTTGCAAGTGTTAGAAAGCTAACTAGTTCTCCTTTATGAGTAACTAATAAACAGCTTGGAATGGTGAAAAGGACACTGACCTGTTAGTCAAGAGATGTGAGTTATAGTTCTGGCTTCATCAGTTTCTGACTTTTACAATTATAGGTATATCACCTGATATCTCTGAGCCTTAATTTTCCCATATCTAAACTGGTGGTTGGTGGAGGTGGTGTGGGGAAGGGTGGAAGTTAAACTCAGTTCTGAGAGCCTTCCTAACATTTTGGGAAATGTTACTTTTCCATGAATATGTAATTTTTCAAAAACTTATTTTAATTCTTTTCTTTAAATTATCTGGTCCTTAAAGGTTGCGAGTAAATTGTGTTGGAGTTTTTGATGTTTTAACATTTGATAACAGTCAAAATAATAATCCATTGGCATTAATGGCCCAGTACCAGGTGAGTAAGAATTAACAGGGATATTTGCTTGTCTTCCTTTTTTAAGCCTTGTTTTCCTTTATTAAAGACAAATTTTGTTTAAAGTATTTCAGTGTTTTAAGCCTAGATTTCAATTGATTTTGGGGTGCTCTACACTGACTTTGAGCATGTATTTCCCCTTTCCTCCCCTCCCTCTCTTTTCTTCCTTTCCGTTCCGCTCTCTATTTCTTTCTCTCCCTTTTCCTTTTTTTTCCTTTTTCTTCTGTCTTGCTCTTGTCACCTGCGCTGGAGTGCAGCCAGCTCACTGCAGCTTTTGAACTGGGCTCAAGCAATCCTCCTGCCTCAGCCTCCCACATACCTGGGACTACAGATGTGCACTACTGTGCCTGGCTAAAATTTTTTTTTATTTTTTGTAGAGATGGAGACTCATGTTGCCCAGGCTGGTATTTCTTTTTTTTTTTTTTTTTTTTTTTCACTCATGTTACCCAGGCTGGAGTGCAATGGCGCGATCTCGGCTCACCGCAACCTCCACCTCCTGGGTTCAGGCAATTCTCCTGCCTCAGCCTCCTGAGTAGCTGGGATTACAGGCACGCACCACCATGCCCAGCTAATTTTTTGTATTTTTGGTAGAGACGGGGTTTCACCATGTTGACCAGGATGGTCTCGATCTCTTGACCTCGTGATCCACCCGCCTCGGCCTCCCAAAGTGCTGGGATTACAGGCGTGAGCCACCGCGCCCGGCCTCAGGCTGGTATTTCTTAACCAGTATGATGAACTTAGTGTAGCGACCTTGTAGGTTGGAATAAACAGAATTCATGACAATGTCAGAGACTTTTTTTTTTTTTTTTTTTTTAGATGGAGTTTTCACTCATGTTGCCCAGGCTGGGATTACAGGCATGCGCCACCACACCCGGCTAATTTTGTATTTTTAGTAAAGACAAGGTTTCTCCATGTTGGTCAGGCTGGTCTCGAACTCCCGACCTCAGGTGATCCACCCACCTTGGCCTCCCAAAGTGCTAGGATTGCAGGCGTGAGCCACCACGCCCAGCCTCATGACAATGTCAGACTGTTCAAAATGAAAATGTATTTATGTGATTTAGGAAATGTGTCCTAAGTATACATAGATTAAAATAGATTAATCAAATAAATGAATTATATTAAATGATACCCTTTTTTTTCACTTCTTTAATTATACCTATTATTTTTACTTTTAGAACATTTGTTTGACTACCAGTCATAAAATTTTAGAAATGTTTTCAAAGGTTTGTTGTTGGATTGCCATTTTCTAACTAATTTTTTTAGTTAGTCAAAACCTATCACTCACTACTTATACATTACAGTATTTGATTATTGTCTGACTTCATTTTATTAGTGTTGATTTAGGCCCCATGATGTTCTTAGCTATTTTGCTGTTTCTTATTTCTTAAAATGATAACGTATTGAAGAATAAGAAGGTATTCCTTCAAGCATTAAGAATAGTTGCTTTAAGCCTGGCATGGTGGTTCACACATGTAATCCCAGCACTTAGGGAGGCCGAGGCGGATGGATCACTTGAGGTCAGGAATGCGAGACCAGCCTGGCCAACATGACGAAATCCCATCTCTACTAAAAGTACAAAAATGAGCCGGATGTGGTGGTCCACCCCTGTAGTCCCAGCTACTGGGAAGGCTGAGGCAGAAAAATCGCTTGAACCTGGGAGGCAGAGGTTGCCTTGAGCCGAGATCATGTCACTACGCTCCTGCCTGGGCAACAGAGCAGGACTTCGTCTCAATAAAATAAAATAAAATGAATAGTTGCTTTTGCCTTGATTACTCTGCAAGTAACAGAACTTAAATATGTTATTCAGTTTGTATTGGAATGCTTCACATTAGGATAGGCAGCTATGATTTTAAGACAATTTTAGCTCTTTGTGCATAAGAAGTTTTTGGAGTTTTTGAACATTTATTGACTTACAAAGCTTTGCTCTAAGATAGAATCTCTTAATTACATGGAGAAAAACCTTACCTTTCATTGTTCTTCTCTGTTCAACTTATTTTGTTTAAAGTTTTGAAAGATTTTAATTCACTGATAGAATTTCAGAACAAAAAGGATAAAGTGAGTAGAGTCTAATCAGTGTTTAGTATTTCAGTTCATGCATAAATTTCTTTTGCTGGTAAACCACAGACAATACAGTCCCAAAGACTTGCAGGCACTCATTGCATTCAGTTGTTTGCAGATGTTTCACATCTTCCTTCCCCTCTGCTTGTGCCCACCTAACCCCAACAGCGGTCAGGCCTGACCTGGTTGATAGCTACATCTAGTGGGCAGTACAGGGAGGAATGTGATTACTTCTTTTTTTTACCCCCAGCAGCAGCATTCTGTTCTTTTGCCTGGGGGACATTTGCTCCCTCTTATCTAGAGAGGTTGTTTCTTAGCTACTGTCATTCTTGTCTTCTGTCTTACACTTAGTACCTAACTGGTTGGCTCTGATTAATTTTTCTTTATGACCTTTATGCTTCCAAAAGTAACTGATTATTGACTGTTAAAATACTAGTGATCTACATACACTTGGATATACATCCAAGCAGATAATATTTAAATTTTTGAAGGAAAATTACACATTTTTAGAGCCAGTGCCATCATCTAATGTAAGTATCTAGAAACCCCTGCCTGCATTAAAAACGAAAAAAGAAACCACACATATTCCTCAGCCTTTTCTCAGTCGGGTTCCTTTTCAGGTGTGTTATGGGTTGTGTAGTTACCTCGACAAATAAAACTTTTCATAAGACAAAAAATATCTGAGTTCCAAACAACCAACTTTATGTAAGCATTTAGGGCAACTTATTAATATTTGTAAGTCAGAATCTGCCTTCATTCATAAAATCAGGCAACCTTCAATTAATTATCACCTCTCTGTTTTTTTCAGCATCAAAGGATATATATCAGGCTTTCTTTTTTTTGGGTATATGTGTATAGCTGATATTTTATATAGCTTATTATAGTCAGATATAGGAAAGAATTAAAGATAATCCTAAAGGGGAAGTATGATTTTACAGAGAAGAGGATACATGAGGAGTGCATTGTTTCTTGTAGTCTATTTTTCATAGTCTGTTTCAGACACGTGAATAGAGACTGACTTTGAGTAAAATGGACTTAAGTAGAGCCATAGATAGAATCAGAAAGAAATCAAGAAATCAAGAATCAGGAAGAAACTGAAAATCAGTTGGGGGGCAAACCTCCTGAATTCAACAAATGGGGGGAAACCAGATGGAGGTAAGAAGCAAAATAACAAATGGAAAATTATTTAGCTTAGAAATAAGGAAAGGAGAGCTAACTGAGTTTTATGGTGTTAAACTCTGAAGATTTTATTAACTTCTTTTGTTTAAAAAATCAACTCTGATTTAATCTGTACTGTGTCACACATGTACATTATTTGTAAAAGTGGATGTTCTCTCACCTTGAGTTGGCTTTAGAGAGGTGGTGGGATGTACTAAAAATCAGATGTTTTTATTTTTTAAACCCATCTGGTTCTTCAGCTTTCTTGGACCATTTTGGTTTTCTTTCTCATAATAGAGAATAATGGAATATTCTGGGAGGGAGGCTTAATAATACAACATCAGGTTCAGGGTGGAACCAAATTGAAAATTCTAGTTGAAAGACTTCAAGTGTTGGTACCTGCTGCTCAAACACCTGATAAATAGCAACAACCTTTGGTATGCTTTGCTGGATACTTTGGATTGAATCGCCCATAGAAATTTATAGTTGGCATTTACATGCACTGATTTCTTTTGGCTGAGATTTCTGTAATTTCATGAATATAGCTTGTAATGTTTTACTTGATCTAAAGTGTAATTGAGAGTTCATCACAGTGTCCTCCAGCAAGCAGAAATGATGGCAACAGTAATTGTACTCCTTCCCATGCTAGCTTCCCTCCTGCCATTCCAGGCTCCTGGCTCTGTACCACCAGTGAAGTCTAAAAAGTTTTTTGGCATGAATCTTTTGATCTTTTCCAATAGATTTAAAGTAGTTTGTCTACCCAATCAGTTTTTCTCCTTACCTCATGTTCAGTTCACAAATGCTAGTTTTGGATAAATTTTTTAGTATGAACTTTTAAATGTTATTTTAGTCATGGAGTTTAACATCTTTTTACTCATTATTTGGGTAGGGTGGTGTTAAGGATAACCATATAATGCTAGAATTTCACTAGTGATTGCCTTAAAGTTACAACCAAACCAGTGGTTCTCAATCCTGGCTGCATATCACAATCATTTGTAGAAGCTTAGAAAAATACCAATATCTAGATTTTTACCCAGACTAATTATACCAATATTGGGACCAGGGGATGGCTACTGGATGATTTTTGTTTTGTTTTTAAGCTTTTCAAGTGATGATAATATATAGCTAGGCTTGAAAATTCCTTATGATAAACTAACTGTAAATGAACATGTGTCTAATAATTTAGATGAGTCCTCATATTTTTTTTTTTTAACAGAGTCTCGCTCTGTTGCCAGGCTGGAGTGCAGTGGCCCCATCTCTACTCACTGCAGCCTGTGCCTCCTGGGTTCAAGCGATTCTTTTGCCTCAGCCTCCTGAGTAGCTAGGACTACAGGCGTGTGCCACCATACCTGGTTAATTTTTGTATTCTTACTAGAGATGGGGTTTCACCGTGTTAGCCAGGATGGCGTTGATCTCTTGACTTCATGATCCACCCGGTCCTCGGCCTCCCAAAATGTTGAGATTATAGGCATAAGCCACCCCAACCCAGGCAAGTTCTCAGATTTTAAAGATCTGCCGAAGTCTGTTATAGAAATTACTTCAGGTGGTTTCATGTTAACTCTGAAGTACTCCGTTCTCTAAGGCTTGTGGTTGTTTATAGGTTGCTGCCAATCAGGGCCACTTGGGATGGCCATACTGTTTCCTGGAATTATAACATGATAAAGGACTTAATTCAGCCAGCTGTCTTTTGAAAATCCTTTTAGAAGGAAACCCTCAGAGTGGTAAACGTTGAGTGGGGAGGTTTTAGGAAAGTAGGTGGTGGTTCCAGAGCTCAAAGATCTGTTAACAGTGTGAGTGAAAATAGTCTATTTGGAAACAAAGATAGATGGGATGTCATTCATAGAGGGTTGCAGCATTTTTATGTTCTGAAGAATTTGCCCTAAAATCAGGTTAATGCTAATGTTTGTATAACTTTTCTTCAGATAATTCTTCACATTCCCATTATATTCGGGGAGTTACAGAAAATGAGAAAAGTATGTGTCTTAAGTTATAGAAGTCATAGCAAAGCAAATGTATAGTAACTAAATTTCTTGTAATAGAGAAGACTATTAGCTCTAAATAAGAAAAATCTAGAAAGAAAAACTTTCAAAAGCAGCAATTTGTAGTTGGCATGTGAATTGCTAAAAGTTTCTTAAAGCGTGGACCTAGAATTATCTTCATCAGAATTACCTGGGTGCTTTAAAAATGTTGAACCATTTTCTGGACCCACCCAATGAGAATTTCTAGAGGAGAGGCTCAGAAATCGTCTTTTTAATAAGCCCCAGGTTATTCTGAGGAACACCAGTATTTGAGAACCCTGCCTGCAGCTTATTTGTAATGATGCTTTTTCCATTTAGGCAGTAGTATCAATGTATTAAATGAGTACCTATGAGGCTGGGCGCGATGGCTCACGTTTGTAATCCTAGCACTTTGGGAGGCCGAGGCGGGTAGATCACAAGGTCAGGAGTTCAAGACCAACCTTGCCAAGATGGTGAAACCCCATCTCTACTAAAAATACAAAATATTAGCCTGGTGTGGTGGTGCATGCCTGTAATCCCAGCTACTCGGGAGGCTGAGACAGGAAATTGCTTGAACCCAGGAGGTAGAGGTTGCAATGAGCCGAAATCACACCACTGTACTCCAACCTGGGCAACAGACTCAGACTCCATCTCAAAAAAAAAAAAAAAAACAAAAAAACACCTATGAAATGAAAAGTAAAAGTTATATTTATTCTTTCATGTCAGCAAGCAGATCTGATATCATTAGGAAAAGTTGTGTTGGCTTTGGCTTGCAACTCTTTGGCAGGAATTCAGCGAGAGAATTTACAGAAAGCCATGGAACTGGTGACAATCAACTATTCCTCTGACCTGAAGAATCTGATTTTGTAAGTTTATATATATGATAAATTGAGTAGAATGATTATTTGCAATAAGACAGAGCTTTTTTGTTTTGTTTTGTTTTTAAGTGATTGTTTTGGTTCCCACTATTTAAAATCAAGCAAAACAGAAACTTTAGTTTTTTAAAATTTTTATTGCAAAGTGAATATTTCTTAGATAAATTGATAAACCAGTGTGTTTAAATTATTGATGTTTTAAACATTTGGTTAAAGGGCACCCAGTAGAAGTTTGTTGGTATCCACTAGCTACATATGACCTTTTAAATTAGTGTTAATGAAATTTAAAGTTTACTTCTTCAATTACACTGGACACATTTCAAGAGCTCAGCAGCCACATGTAATTACTGGCTAACATAATTGAACATAGAATATTTCCCATATCTCGGAGTTCTGTTGGATAGTGCTACTCTAGAGAGTGTGAAAGCCATCATGAATAAGCCTCAGGTGCAATCCAGTCATGCACTCTGGCCAAAATACCCATTCTGGAAGCATGTGTGTGGAGACCCCCATGCTTATGCTTCAATATTTTAAGATTCCAGAGAATCCTTGAATATCAATTTGAGATGAATTTGCCTTAAGAGAAAACCCATTGTGGACTACTGTCACCCCAGAAGGACTTCACCTAAGATATAGCTACTATTGGGAGATCCCAGAGGGTGGGCAACCACAACCTTTATTACAGTTACGAGCTATAATAGAGAAGAGGTGCTAATCAACAGTCTCTTTTAGCTTACAGCTGCCCTTTCTCATCTTTCTGTGTAGCCCTGGATGATCCAGTTTCTTTTTGGACCAGCCCTGGGGTATGGAATTGGGGGATGGAGGATGGGATTGCCCACCTGTTCTTTGTTACACTGGCATAAATGTTCTGCTTGTGACAGCACTGAAAGCCAGTGGTTGTCTGGATCCTATTCATAATCAGATTCAAATAAGATGATTTATCTTCTCAATAAAAATACTTGTTTTATATATGATCACAACAGTGATTCCTAGCCTTAGTTTGCAAATACCTAGGATGCCTCAAATAATTTCAGGTTATAATTTCTAAATTTTCCTTTTTAAAAAAGTGGGGATAGAGGACATAAAAATAACCAATTAGCCATATGTTAATAATTATTGAAACTGGGTGATGATACATGGAGATTGACATTACTATTCTACTATTATAAATGTTTGAAATTTTCTTCAATAATAAAAGAATAAACAAAAAAGCCATACTTTAATAATAACCACAAACTAAAATTTATGGAATAATTAAACCATGTATCAGGCCCTTTCAAACTGCTTGATGTGAATTAATTCTTTTAATTCTCTCAATAACCCTATAAATTAGGTGCCATTATTGTCCTATTTTAGAGATGACAAAACTGATCCATAGAGATAAAATAACTTGCCAAAGTCACATAGCCTATAATAACATTAAATATGATTAGCAGGGTACAAATATGTCCATAATTACAGATGAATTGCTAAGACAGAGTTTATTCACATGGGTATAACTATTCATTTATCCAAAAAAGAATGACTACTGTATGCCAAATGAAGGATACTTTGAGGTGAACAAAATTCCCACCTTCTGGAGCTTGCACCCTAATGCGAATAATAAACAAAAACCAGTGAGATATTTTCTGGTAGTGATAAGACCTATGAAGAAAGTAAGACAATTATAAGCAGAAGAGTGAAGGAATAGGAGGCTGCTTTCGTGAGAAAGGGCAGAGAATGGCTTACCTATAGAATAAGCAGCAATAGATGATTGAGAATCTTTGTGTTCTAACAGGTAGCCCTTGAAATATGTAGTATTTTCTGCCATTGTAATGATAGAAGAAATTTAACTGGTTCCTTGTGATGTGTGTTACTCCATTTCTCAGAAATGAGTATGCCATGATACCTTGTAAATTAAGCTGCAGAGCAGAGGAAAGCTTCTTAAAAAGTTAGGCTCATTCAATTTAGCAAAATTGAAAACCCAGTTTTGGTTTTGAAAATTAATCTTTGAAGAGCAACAGGAAAAGCTCCCCACCCCACACTCACCCCTTTTTGGTCCTCTCAAAAAGTTTGCAAAAATCCTTTCTTTTTCTTATTTTTGTTTTTTGAGATGGAGTTTTGCTCTGTTGCCCACGCTGGAGTGCAGTGGTGCTATCTCGGCTCACTGCAGTCTCCGCCTCCTGGGTTCAAGAGATTCTCCTGCCTCAGCCTTGTGAGTAGCTGGGGTTACAGGCACTCACCACCATGCCTGATTTTTAGTAGAGATAGAGTTTCACCATGTTGGCCAGGCTGGACTTAAGCTCCTGACCTCAAGTGATCCACCTGTCTCAGCCTCCCAAAGTGCTGGGATTACAGGTGTGAACCATGCACCCAACCTGTAACAATCTTTTCATCTAACTCTATTGTAAAGAAGGGTTTGAGAATGGAAATGGGTAAGTGCAACCCTACTTCACTTTTCTTTCTCATTTCCATAATAGTGAAAATGTAGAGAAGAGACATGTTTACTGCTTCTCCATTGGCTTTTAAAATTTTCCAGAGGAATGAAATATAATATTTAAGCTTTAAGAATGAACTTGACTTGCATGAATTAAAATGTTTTCAAAATTTTGTATGCTAAGATGATGGCAGCGGAAACAGCTGTGTGTTTGTGGGTTATCTTGTTTTACTAAACTGCATGTTGGACATTCAAGTAATTCCTCATTTATCTTGGATAGGTATTTATTGACTGACCAAAACAGGATGCGAAGTGTAAATGACATCATGCCCATGATTGGTGCTCGATTTTATACTCAATTGGATGCTGCTCAAATGAGAAATGATGTCATAGAGGAAGACCTTGCAAAGGTAAAGAGTGTAATTTTTTTTTTTTTTTTTTTTTTTTTTGAGACAGAATCTTGCATTGTCACCCAGGCCGGAGTACAGTGGCTCTATCTCGGCTTACTGCAACCTCTGCCTACTGGGTTCAAGTGATTCTCCTGCCTCAGCCTCCCAAATATCTGGGAATTATAGGCACACACCACCACACCCAGCTAATTTTTGTATTTTTAGTAGAGAAGGGGTTCACCATGTTGGCCATGCTGGTCTCGAGCTCCTGAGCTCAAGTGATTCTCCTGCCTCTGCCTCCCAGAGTACTGGTATTACAGGTGTGAGCCACCATGCCTGGTTAGTAAAGAGTGTAATTAAAAGAATGAACACATTGGTGGCGCGTACCTGTAATCCCAGCAACTTGGGAGGCTGAGGCAGGAAAAGCGCTTAAATCCGGGAAGCAGAGGTTGCCATGAGCCAAGATCGTGCCATTACACTCCAGCCTGGACAAAAGCGAAACTCTGCCTCAAAAAACAAAAAAGAATGTACACATAACTTGCATCTGTGTATATAAATAGATACAGAATAATAATTGTACTAAATATCATGCCTTATTTGCTAAGATTGCAGATTTTTTTTTTTTTTTTTTTTTTTTTTTTGGCACTGAATGTTTGGTATTTTAATTTCTTATGTCCTTTGGACACTGTCTTTTCATGGCTTTGCTACAGTCATGTGACAGAAATCTTGGTTTCGCATGTGAGTTACTTTTCCAATTCCTATAGACAGCTCCATAATCTTCTTGAGTACTATTATGAAATGAAATGGACATGTTGTGTTTGTTTAAAAGTATAACCAAAAGATGGGGATGTTAGGATTTATTGTTTAGAGGTAATATTGGTGCAGGTTACTAGTTTTTGTAAATTTTGGCTTTTATATTCAGTAATCTGGAACATTAACAGTTTTTCTCTTTTTAAAATGTTTTATAGGAGGTTCAAAATGGAAGACTGTTTAGGCTCCTAGCAAAATTGGGAACAATCAATGAGAGGCCGGAGTAAGGATTTACAGTATTTTACAGTATATTTTTAATCAAGAGCATTATTTTACATAATAAGAATACATATGCCTGGTTTTATTTGGAAAAAGAAAAATTCTCATGTGAAGTGACCTTAAGATTGTGTTATCTGTTAGGGTGCTATTTTTAACCACAGCCTAGATGTGGGAGTGTCCTTATGAATTTTACATATATACGTACAGAAAATACACTGTTAGAAATCTCTTGTGGTTTGCACATGAGGAAACATTTTATGATTAATACTACCTCTGCTTTATCTTCTTTTTGAGGAAAAAGTTTCATATCAGTTTACCCTGGTCAGTTTAGAGACTTGAGAAACGTCAAACTGTTCCATGCCTCTTACCTTCTTTCTATTAAAGTACGCTTTTGTTTGTTTTTTGAGACAGAGTTTCACTCTTGTTGCCCAGGCTGGAGTGCAGTGGTATGATCTTGGCTCACCACAACCTCCGCCTCCTGGGCTCAAGTGATTCTCCTGCCTCAGTCTCCTGAGTAGCTGGGATTACAGGCTTGGTTGATCAGGCTGGTCTCGAACTCCTGACCTCAGGTGATCTGCCCACCTCAGCCTCCCAAAGTGCTGGGATTACAGGCATGAGCCACAGTGCCTGGCCTAAAGTACACTTTTTATAGCTGTCATATCAGTGACATTGGAAAGGCATCACCATTTTACACTATTTGTCATTTAGTTCCACCTCATTTGTAAGTTAAAGTTAACCATATATACATAAGCAGAGTTGATGTTTGTACTATATAGCTGTCAAAGACAGGTAGAACAGAATATGCAGTTGTCATTTTTTAATTATACTTTTAAGTTCTTGGGTACATGTGCAGATTGTGCAGGTTTATTACATAGGTATACACATGCCATGGTGGTTTGCTTCATGCATCACCTCATCATCTACATTAGGTATTTCTTCTAATGTTATCTCTCTCCAATCCCCCCCACCTGCTGCTATCCCTCCCCAAACCCCTCCACCCCCCGACTGGCCCCAATGTGTGATGTGCCCTTCCCTGTGTCCATGTATTCTTAGTATTCAACACCCACTTATGAGTGAGAACATGCAGTGTTTGGTTTTTTGTTCTTGTGTCAGCTTGCTGAAAATGATTCATCCAAGTCCCTGCAAAAAGGACATGAACTCATCCTATTTTAGGGTTGCATAGTATTCCATGGTGTTTATGTGCCACATTTTCTTTATCCAAAATATCTTTGATGGGCATTTGGGTTGGTTCCAAGTCTTTGCTATTATAAACAGTGCTGCAGTAAACATACGGGTGCATGTGTCTTTATAATAGAATGTTTTGTAATCCTTTGGGTATATACCCAGTAATGGGATTGCTGGGTCAAATGGTATTTCTATTTCTAGATCCTTGAGGAATTGCCACACTGTCTTTACACTCCAACAAACAGTGTAAAAACATTCCTATTTCTCCACATCCTCTCCAGCATCTGTTGTCTCCTGATTTTTTTTTTAATGATCGTAGTTCTAACTGTCGTGAGATGGTATTTCAATGTGGTTTTGATGTGCATTTCTCCAATGACCAATGATGTTGAGCTTTTCTTTCATATATTTGTTGGCTGCATAAATGTCTTCTTTTGAAAAGTGTCTGTTCATATCCTTCGCTCACTTTTTGATGATGGGTTTTTTTTTTTCTTGTAAATTTGTTTAAGTTCTTTGTAGATTCTGGTTATTAACCTTTTGTCAGATGGGTAGATTGCAAAAATTTTTTCCCATTCTGTTGGTTGCCAGTTCACTCTAATGATCGTTTCTTTTGCTGTGCAGAAGCTCTTAAGTTTAATTAGATCCCATTTGTCTATTTTGGCTTTTGTTGCCATTGCTTTTGGTGTTTTAGTCATGGAGTCCTTGCCTATGCCTTTGTCCTGACTGGTAATGCCTAGGTTTTCTTCTAGAGTTTTTATGGTGTTAGGTCTTATGTTTAAATCTTTAATCCATCTGGAGTTAATTTTTGTCTAAGGTGTGAGGAAGGGACTCAGTTTTAGCTTTCTGCATATGGCTAGCCAGTTTTCCCAACACCATTTATTAAACAGGGAATTCTTTCCCCAATTGCTTGTTTTTGAAAGGTTTGTCAAAGATCAGATGGTTGTAGATGTGTGGCGTTACTTCTGAGGCCTCTGTTCTGTTCCATTGGTCTAGAATTTGCAATTATTATGACTATAGTGTAGGCTACATTACAGGAATGTTTAATTTGTTAATAGAGATAGGTGATAGATAAATACTATTACTTGAGGGATTTTCTTTTTTTGGACCATGAAATTCAAGTCCGCTTGCTTTCTTCAAAGTCAAAAGACTGGTTTAGAGTTTTTCCCTAATAATTTTTCTAAATGAAGAGAACATAACAATATATGTTAAACCATTTTTAGAAAACTCTTCTAGCTGTTTCTTCTAGTATTTATTTCTTTACTTTAAAATGTATGTTTATAGTCCTATTCTTGGTTTTCCCCTCAATATATAATTCAGCTAATGACGCACACACACTCACACACGAGTTGACTCTGTGTTCAGTGTTACATAACACCTTTCCATATAGTCAAAAATAGGTAACCTATCAGTTCCTTTTTTCCCTCCCACTTAGAGAATTGGCCCTGGATTCTCTGTCCTTCCTGCTTCTGTCTGGGCTGGTTACACTTTAAGCCTGCATGTGCTCACACTTTAGAATTAGAACTTCCCTTCACTATTATCTGGGAATTCTCATTGTCTCTCTCTTAGTGTTGGATGCCCTATTTTCTCACTTTTTTCCTTGGTTTATTATTATTACTTTTTTACTTAGTGGAGCATGTCCTTGTAGCTTCCTGGAAAAAGTGAGCTTTTTTAGTCTTGCACGTCTGAAAATGGCATTATTCTACTTTCACACGTTATTAATACTGTGAATGCATGTAAAATTCTAGATTATCCTCAAGAAATTACCTTTTTTTTTTTCTTTTTTCTTTCCCTTTTTTTTTTTTTTTTTTTTTTTTTTGAGAGTCTGGCTCTGTCCCCCAGGTTGGAGTGCAGTGGCTCAATCTCAGCTCACTACAACCTCCGCCACCCAAGTTCAAGCGATTCTGTTGCCTCAGCTTCCCAAGCTGGGATTACAGCTGTGTGCCACCATACCCAGCTAATTTTTGTATTTTGGGTAGAGACGGGGTTTCGTCATGTTGGCCAGGCTGTTCTCAAACTCCTTACCTCAGATGATCCACCCACCTTGGCCTCCCAAAGTGCTGGGATTACAGGCATGAGCCCCTGCGGAAATTATTCTTATTAATTAAATGTTTTAAATAGGTTGTCTATGAATAAAGTAAACAGTAGGAAAAGTTTGCAATGAAAACTGTAAAAGTCTCTCTTTCAGACCTGACATCCCCAGTATCTATTCCCAGTTGCCCCCATCAATCTACAGTTTTAGTTTCTTCTGTATTATTCCAGAGTTACAAATATAACAATATATTCTTATAACCTCCCCCTTTAAATATATAAAAATTATAAGACATACACAGTATTTTATCTCATAGCATTATATTTTAGAAATCTTTTCTATTTAGATATGTTTCGTGTATGCCAAGCACTGTTCAAAAGAGTTAACAAATATGACCTAACTTATTCTTTGTAACAACCCTATGATGGAGATACCATTGTTATTTTTGTTTAACAGAGAAATTGCAGCAAAGAGAGATTAAATAACTTGAACCAAGGTCGCATAATGAATAAGTATATGAGCCAGGCTCCAGTCTAGACCGTATGGTTCCAGAGTGTGTGCTCCTAATCAGTGTGCTGTGTGTCTCCTCATATTGTATGGCCTAGTAGTAGTTTATCCTATGGATGTATTATAGTTTATTTCCCCAGTTCCCTATGGATGGGCATTTGGTCTGTTTTCAGTCCTTTGCTAGTGTGAGTGATACTGTAGGGACTAACTTATGCATACTTAATCTTGTATATATGTAAATAACAGGCCCAATTGTGATTACTAGGTCAATCGGTATGTCTCTGTTAAGTTCATAGCTGTTGGCGAACAGTTTACCCATTTGTAATTCATGAGACTGCCTCACCAAAATACGTTTTTCAAACTCTTAGATTTTTGTTAACCTTGTAGGTGAGAAATTGAATTTAAATGCAGTTTTATGTTATATTTACTCCTGACGAGCATGTTTGAGTATCTTTTTTATGCTGTTGATCCATTCTTATGTCCTGTTCTGTCTGTATCCTTTGCCCATTTTTCTTTTCAGTTGGATTGCTTGTCTTATTGATGTTAAGAGATTCACTCTTTTTGTGATTTTTTGATTGCTTATTCCCCACCCTTATAGACATTTGTATATGTACTGTAATTGACCAAATTTCTTTTATGCTTCTGGAGTTTGAATCATAGTTAGAAAGCCTTTTCTACTCCAAGATTACGAAGAAACTGTTTCATGGTTTCTTCTAGAACATTTGTGGATTCATTTCTTCATATTAAAAATGTCTTATGTAGTTAGAAATTGTATAGGGTGTAAGGTGTAAATCCATCTCCCCCTGTCCCCAAGATTACCAAGTAGTCCAAAAGCTATTTATTGAGTAGTCAAATAATCTAGCTTTTCCCCACTGGTTTGAAGTCACACCTCTTTTGTACTATTTTAATTCAATCATGATATTAAATGTTGAAATCTAGCAGGATTCTTTCCCATGTCCATTTCATTGTGCACCACTTTGTTGTTTTCCTAATACCATTTTCTTTACAAATTCTATAATCAGCTCCTTTAGTTTAAAATCAGTAAACCTGATAATTTCTTTATAGGGAAGATAGCATGTTTAAACTCTGGAAACATTTATGATTTTAGATGTTGAGTCATCTTAACCAAGATCATGGTATGTCATTCTATTTGTTGATGTCTACTTTTGTATTCTTCAGTAGTATTTAAGTTGTTCTTTGTATAGTTATAGCATACTGAGTGTATTCTTAGGTATTTCATCTTGTTGCTATTATAAATGGGAAAATTTCCAGACTTCTTACTGCTTGTTATTGGTGTATATAGAATTTTTGATTCTTTAAATTTTATACTCTGGTACCTTATTATTTGGGATGTTTTCAGTAAATTCTCTTTGAGTTTCCCAGGTGTTTAGTCTTATCATCTGCAAATAATGATAGTTTCCTTCCCAGTTTCTATACTTTTCACTTTCTCTTGAGTGATTGTGTTAGTGGGTACTTCAGTACATAGGTAAGTAATAGCGATGGTAGTTCAGAATTTGAAGCATTGTTCCTTATCTTTTAACTTCCAGGCAGATTCAAAGCCACCATTTTCTTCATAAATTCTTTCCTTCCTCCAAGCTTTTAGGGTCTTTTTTTTTTTTTTTTTTTTTTTTGGTCACTGATATTCAGAAATTCACAATTGATGTGCTTTGGTGTGGGGTTTTGATTCATAATGATGGATCAACAGGTGAAATCATTTAATCTTGGAAACTTAGCATCCTTCAGTTCTTCATGGTCTTCATTATTTCTTCAATAACTTCTTTTCCCGAAATTCTCATCGCTCAGACGTTAGACCTTTGCAATTGATTTTCAAATATTCTCTTCTATTTTCTAATTTTTTTGTTCTACTTTCTGGGCAGTTAACTGTATTTTTCTAAAATTAAAGTTTTTTTGAATTATTTGTATTTGAAAATTTCTGCTTTATATTTTTATTTTCCAAGAACATTTCTGTTATCTGAATGTTTGTTTTGTACCATCTAATTTTTGTTTCTCTGAGGCCATCAATTAATATATTTTTTTCCTGATGGTTGATTTTTGTTTGTCTTAGTTTTAAGTTTTGTTCTGTTGCCTTCAGTATTCCATAGCAAACAAGAGTTTGCTTTATTTTGTTTTGTTTTGTTTGCTTCTCAAAAGATTTCTGATACTTAGCTGTCCATTCGTATTAAGAATATGGTTCTAAAAAGCTAATGGGAAACCTGTGTGGGGGCAGGGATTATAGAAGGTTGAACCTTTCTGTATGATAAAGCAGTGTGGTGTTGTTATACATGATTTTTGTTTGTTTTTGGTAAACTCTCAAGTACTGTCATTTCTCTCGGACAGGTCAGCATCTCCTGAAAAGATTCTCCCAACCTCTACTGTCTGTGATATAAGCCTGACAGCCAGGGTTTGGGAACCACACAGAGGGAAAGCATTTGTTGAATAGGGTGTCATCTAGCACTCCTCAGCTCATCATCTTCTGGCTTGCTTGGCATCCCTGAGGCTGAAGCTTCTCTTATTCACCCTTTTTATAAAGTAAAGCCTCTAGATTTCTGCCAGGCAGAGTAGGGGTGGGGTTGAGAGATGGGTTATCTGTTTGCTGTTTATAGAAGCTTTTCTCAATTCTTGTAATTTCAGCCTCAGTCCAAACTTGCACTTTTAGTAGTCCTTTGTGGCTTCAGCTTCTGAGCCATGCCAGTGTGGGTGGCTTGCTTCTTATGGACATCCCACTTCCCACATCTCCTGTAGAATTAGGGTTCAGTTTTGTCAGGTCTACTAAGTCATCCCACTTACCTGTCTGCTTCTGTATTCCAGGGGTTCATGATTATATCTTCTTCACTATTGTTGTTTTTTCTGATCCCTTTGTCCTTGTGTTTGGAAATTTACTATCAGTTTGATGGGCTGTTGAAAGGGAGCAGAGATAAATGGGTGTTTATTTTAATTGGAAGTCCCTGGAGTGACCTTTGCAAAACATATATATGATTGCACTAAAACCATATGGTGAGCTTCTCCTCTAGTTCTTAGAATAAATACCCAGTTTTAAAACGTGACCTAAGCTGCTTAGTCTGATCCCCACCTACTTCTCATTTTGGTTGTCAAATCTGCCTTTTATTTTCTTTCATTTACTTCCCCCGTGCCCCATTCTTTGTTCTTGCCTTCACTCTGTCCCTTTCCTTGCCCTTGCTCTGTCCCTTTTCTTGCCCTTACCCTCCCTCCCTCTACGTGTATTCTCTCCTTTTCTTCTCTTTTCTCTCCCAACCCATTCAGAAGTGTGACCTTCCTTAAGTTTCTTCAGTGCTCCATCCAAATACCAATCTCTCTGACAAAGGAGCATCCTTCTTCAGGGAAGAGCAACCACTACTTCTTCTGGAAACCTTCCTTGCCCCCACTAGATGAATTCATGTTTCTGTTTTATATCATATCCCTTTTAGGAGCATCATATAAATATACAGTTACAGCTTTCTTTGATTATTTGAATAATGTCTGTTTCCCACTAGACTGTAACTTCCTAAGGTCACTGAAAACTCACAGTGGTCATCTGTTTCTTTACAGCTTGCTTTCACATGGAATGGTAGGAACCAAAAATGTACTTCCTTTTTGTTTTCTAAACATTTTTCTATTTTATGTGTATTGGTGAAATAGATATATCTGACCTCTCTCTATTCTGTAACCTACAGAGTGAGAGGAAAAAAAGAAAAGGTTAAGACATTTTTATCTTTTCTATTTTATCTAATGGTAGGGACTGAAATAAGGAGGTGAGATGAAATAAGAATGCATAAGGGATGATTCCGCACTGTCAGTTGCTAACTGAAAACTGGAATTCATATGTTTACTAGTTCCGTCGGATTATTTTTTGAAAACACTGTACCATATCCTCCTCAATTTTTTATTTATTGGGATTTAGTAAAACTGAAACTAGTTTTGAGTCTTAAAAATAGACCTATGTAGCATACAACATGAGTTACTAAGGCAAAATGTTAATTTCCCCCAGATTTCAGAAGGATCCCACTTGGTCAGAGACTGGAGACCGTTATCTGTTGAAACTCTTTAGGGATCATCTTTTTCATCAGGTGACAGAAGCGGGTGCTCCCTGGATTGACCTCAGTCATATCATTTCTTGTCTTAACAAGGTAATTTGTATCCAAATTTTTAAGTTCATAATTCTGTCTATAATTTGTATAGAGTTGTATCTTCTACAAATACTAGGAGACTTAAGAAATCAGGTTGTACTCTTACAATAGCCTATAAGACATTTTATTCATAACATTTCCTACGTTGGGAGGATTTTTCAAACACCTGCATGAATAGTTTTTTGGGCAGGGTGGGACCGAGTCTTGCTCTGTTGCCCAGGCTGGAGTGCAGTGGCATGATTTTGGCTCACTACAACCTCTGCCTCCCAGATTCAAGTGATTCTCCTGTCTGAGCCTTCCGAGTACCTGGGATTACAGGTGCCCCCTCCCTATGCCCAGATAATTTTTGTATTTTTCGTAGAGGCAAGGTTTCATCATGCTGGCCAGGCTGGTCTCGAACTCCTGACCTCAAGTGATCCACCTGCCTCAGCCTCCCAAAGTAGTAGAATTACAGACTGCGTCTGGTCTTCATGAATAATTTTAGAATGTTTTATTGTGGATATTTTTTTATCATGATAAAGTATTACAAAGTGACTGCTTTCCTCCTTTATGCAATGTTTTATTCATATGTGTTTTTGTTATGCGACGTAAAACAATGAGTGGTAAAAAGCAAAAAAATAATTTTGTGTTTAAATATTTTCAAAAAATTTTAACCCCGTCTGAATCATTGTGAGTCATGTTGAATATTATTAAATCATTTATTGTTAGCTATAGATACTATAATCATGTAGCAAATAACAAAAGCACAGTACTAGTGACATCAGTTACTAGCAGGTCCAGCTGTTAGAAATGGTAAATTTGATGATTATGAATTAACTAGATAAAAAGAGATCATAAATTTGAGATTTGGGAGATGAGTTTTTGTTTGTTTGTTTGTTTGTTTCTTTTGAGACAGAGTTTTGCTCTATCTCCCAGGCTAGAGTGCAGTGGCATGGTCATGGCTCACAGTAGCCTTGACTTCCCAGGACTGCAGTGATCCTCCCTCCCAACTCAATCTCCTGAATAGATGGGACCACAGGCACGCGCCACTGCACTCAGCTAATTGTTTTTGTTTTTGTTTTTGAGGTGGAAGTTTCGCTCTGTCGCCCAAGCGGTAGTGCAGTGGCACGATCTCGGCTCGCTACAGCCTCTGCTTCCCGTGTTCAAGTGATTCTCCTGCCTCAGCCTCCTGAGTAGCTGGAATTACAGGCGCACACCACCACACCTGGCTCATTTCTGTATTTTTAGTAGAGATGGGGTTTCACAGTGTTGGTCAGGCTGGTCTCAAACTCCTGATCTTGTGATCTGCCTGCCTCAGCCTCCCAGAGTGCTGGGATTATAGGCGTGAGCCACCATGCTTAGCCCACCCAGCTAATTTTTGTCCTTTTGGTAGAGACGGGATTTCACCTATTGCTCAGGCTGGTCCCAAACTGTTCAGATCAAGAAGTCCACCCACCTTGGCCTCCCAAAGTGTTGGGATAATAGGCGTGAGCCACCATGCCCAGCACCATTGTTTTTAAAGACAAAATTTACAGAGAAAAGAAAGAATACATTTTCCTTATGAATTACTTGGCATTACAAAGTTTAGAAGTGGTCTCCAGGAGTAAATGTAGTCTTTGTATACATTTATGTTTAAACCAGGAGCTGGCAAACCATGGCATGTGGGCCAAATCCATTTTATGGCCTATATTTGTACAGCCTGAGAGCCTCGAATAGTTTTATATTTTTAAAGAGTTGTAAACAATAAGCCAAATCTAAAAAACATTTACTGTCTGGCCCTTTATAGAAACATTTACTGACTCTTGGTCTAAACTGTCCTAAATTATAAGTACTAGAAGAAAAAATAGCTGCTGTAGCACATGATTTAGAACTGTCAACGTACAGTGTGGTAACCCTTCAGGGAAAATGTTACGGTTTGTTTTTAAGCACTATGCCTTTCTTGAATTTCCTTGACACTCTGCAGGGAATATTGCCTATAACCTACAGTAAGACTGCACAAAACTGGCTGGTGTGGCTCACGCCTGTAATCCCAGCACTTTGGGAGGCTGAGGCAGGGGGATCACCTGAGGTCAGAAGTTCAAGACCAGTTTGAACAACATGGAGAAACCCCATCTCTACTGAAAATACAAAATTAGCTGGGCGTGGTGGCGCATGCCTGTAATCCCAGCTACTCAGGAGGCTGAGGCAGGAGAATTGCTTGAACCTAAGCAGAGGTTGCGGTGACCTGAGATTACGCCATTGCACTCCAGCCTGGGCAACAAGAGCAAAACTTCGTCTCAAAAAAGAAAGAAGACTGCACAAATTTATATGTATCATTGAACTAATTCAGTATGAGTTATATATTCATTTTCTCTTTATTTCTTTTAGGGGAAAAACCTTTTCTTGAAAGCAGTTTGTAGAAAATAATTCTGTCAGATTTTAGAACCTAGTACCCATAGTATAAGAACACCAGTAATTGAAAATACGTAGAACCAAAACAAACGTTGACAAGTAGATCATATGGAATAAGCCATGGACAATTGTCTTAAGCAAAGATAATTTAATGAATATTAGGATAATTGAAAATCTGAAGAAAATTCTATTTCACATCATGAAATAGCTAATAGTAAGTAATAAATCAGAAGTGTGACAGTATTCTAAGTTTGAAAAGAGTGTAACAAATTAAAAAGGAAGGATGGCCAGATTGATTATACAAAATGAAGATTTTGTATAATCTATTGTAAGCCTATTTTGGTAGAAATAATGACAGAAATTATCTGGTAGATGATTTGAATGTTTGAGCCTTCAGTGAATTACAAACATACTTTAATGTATCAATTAATGAAATAGAGAAAAAAGTACATTGAAAATAACAAAAATAAAGTGAAAACCATAACAAGACAAGTCGATAGATTAGTATTTATGCTTTATAAAGACCTTGTTAAAATATTACTGCCAAATCCCATTAAAGACATGGGTAAAGATCATACACCAGCATTTACACAAGCGAAATATCAGAAGTAAATGTATGAAAAAACTTTGATAATAGTTAATTAAAATGTAAGTTTAAATAGCAAGGCGCTCATTTGCTGTGGGGTTGCTTGCAAAGTGTTACAACTTATAAATTCATGGTGTCTAATTGATACCCTTTGGAAAACAATTTGGTTCTGTGTACCAAGCTGTTTACAGTACATACCGCTTCTATGTTACTTTTTTGTGTGATTAAAAACTTAATACTTCCTACAGAAGAAAAAAATTTAGATGAGTATGTTTATTGCACTGTTATTCATGATGCCAAAATGGAAGATATTAGGAGAAAAATTACGGAGCATCAACTGGGTGGACTACAGTGCACACAAATGTTAAGCGTGAAGGGATAGTCAGAAACAGGGTGGTGTTTAAAAATGTCTGAGTTGCAAACTGTGTGCATACTGATGAATGATGTCAGGTACTCATGGATATCTGAAAGGGAATGTGACAAAGAATTTAAATATTTTATTATTGCTGTAAATGTAGTTAAATTCTTTTCTGCATGTTATAAATTTCGTATTTTGTATATATTGTTTCAGCTAGATGCTGGTGTGCCAGAAAAAATAAGCCTGATTTCTAGAGATGAGAAGAGTGTACTCGTGGTGACCTACAGTGACTTAAAGCGCTGCTTTGAAAATACTTTTCAAGAACTGATTGCAGCTGCAAATGGTCAGTTGTAGTATTTGCTAAAAAAGCGCGCAGGACATGGCTAAGGAAGTTAACCAATAGCAAATTGCACTACAGCTGAACTTTTCATCATCTCATTCACATTTGGGAAACGAACAGGAGATGAGCAAAGCTGCTTGCACTTCAGTCAGGTACACTGTTACTTGAAAGGAAGAATGTTTCACTTATCCAAGAGCTATGGCTGCCATTGGAGGCTATATCTGTGAAGAATTTATTTTAGATTTAGGAGCACCATCAAGTGAATGATGTTCCTGCTTTTGTTTTTTCCACTTGTATATGCACTAATTTTAATTTTTTAAAGACTTTTTCTGATCTTTGAACTTTTGCCACATTGTATACTTATTAAGGGAAACTATTTGCAAGGACATTTTTGGGAAGCAATGCTGGGCAGCATTTTTGCCATTGAGGGTTGCAAAATTTGCTCTTTTTGGGATGGGTTGCCCTGAATAACATTATGGACCAGGTAAATAATTTCATAGAAGTTCAGTATAGTACGTAATTCTTGTAAGAGTATTATTATATGCAAGCTCTCTGTATGCCACCCACTGTTAGTTCAGATTGAGATTTTTGTTTTGTTTTGTTCTTAAGAACACACCAAGAAAATACCAGTGAATTTGTTGGATATGAATTTCCCCTGTTAGTTGATTTAAATCCCTTCTGAATAAAGATCAGATGAACAGTAACTGAAGGAGCATGTATAGCTCTTTCCTTCAAATTCAACTAGAGCCTTTTAAAAAAGACATTTGCCTGCTAGTCAGATACATTTACATTTATGCAATTCTTTTAAATAGAAAAAAATTTAAGAAATTGTGTTAAAGGCCTAAAGTTCAGGAGTACATTACTTTAGGTTCTTCCCAGTTTGCTTTTTTTGTTTTTTGTTGTTGTTGTTGTTTTGTTTTGTTTTGTTTTTTTGTATGAAGTTCTGTTCTTTGAACCACAGCTTTATTATGGTCCTTTACACTGGAGACAGACAGAGACACTGTTGAGAAGATGAACTAAACTCAGCAGTGGTCTGGTATCAAGAGCTTTCTGATGTTTTACAGCCTGAATCTGGAGGGATAACGATCTGCTGTGCCTTTGCAGTCACTGCTTAGCCCAAAGTAATAGTACTTTTGATAATAACTCTGTGCGATATTCCTGAATAAGTCCATCTCAAAAGTTTGGAATTTTCCTCCTCTTAACTTTCTTAATATTTGGACATGCAGTTGCCGCCAAACTTGGGTATTCATGGAATTTCTAGTAAATGAAATACCTATACTTTGATACTGAAGACTGCCAAATACATAGGAATTTTCTTTCTTAAAAAACAGTAATGAAGACTATATCTCCTTTCCCAGCACTGAATGTTTTACTAGCACTGGGTGCTCACCATGCAACTATGAAGAAAATGTGGAAACTCAAAAGGTCAGGACAGACTCCCAAGCACTTGCAACTGATGTTACTGTCTTCAATTTTAATAATTAAACATATTTGTATATTTCAGAGAAGTTTTTAATATTTCTCTGTCCACTTTTTATAAGCTTTAAAATGATTTTCTCTGCCTTGAGATTTGCATCAAGAAAAAGCACCTCTCTTCACCTGAAAGCTTTGAAGACTAGAGACACGCTTGACACGTTTTAACAAGTGTATTGAGTCCACGTTTGGTAGCATCAGTTGTTGAGTTAAAAAGAAAATTATTGCATTTGATCTGGATGGATTTTAAAAGAACATAATGTTCAATATTAAAAGGATAATTAACATTTGCCACCATAATGTTCTTTTTTATGTAAAAGGAACAAGAACTTGGAGACATTAACATGCAAAAGTCTTTTATCATTAGCTCATGTATTTGAGGAAGAGCAGCTGTCTTTTTATATGTTTTTTGACAAATCATATTGTAATTCTTTTGTACAAAAAAGAACTACTTGTATTCTAGAAGAAATATGAAATGCTTAATTTATAAGCGGGCTGGAGATTTTTTCCAATATTGTTTTCTTTGAAAATGAAAGGGGATCATCTATTTTAGTTTTGGGGTCTGGGAACTTTTTGAAAATTTAATTTGTGGACCAATGTTTTGTGAAAGCTAAAGAGGGCAGGGGTTAAAATAGGGTTTGAATTTCTCATTCTGTATAGACCAGCAAACTTCCCTCTGCAAGGCAAGTTTACATCACAAATCCAAGAATGTTTGCATCCTAAATGCTAGTTTGCTTCAGCCCCTAGTTAACCTCAGGACTTGGTTTGCATATGAAAGATAGACAGCTGATATGTTTTCATGAGTAAATATTGTCAGCCAGAAAAAGTTGGTGTCAGGTAATGCATATTTTTTTAAGCTTTGTTTTATATTTATTTTTCATTTAGTTTTTATTGGGAATGGTTTTCAAAGAACTCTCAGTTCTGCCTAGGTGTTTTTGGGGGAACCCTGTTATCCATAGTGTAATTCCATTTAAGAGGTTGTCTAAAAGTCTTTTTAATTCATAGGAAGATTTTAATATCTGGGAGTAGTCAAATTAAGGATACAAACTTTCCATACCTTCCTGTTGTGACAGATAAAAGCACAGAAAGGACAACCCTTGAAATCATGTAACGTTGGTCATTTCAATTTTTTGTACCTGTTTTAAATTCTGTTAGTGTATTTACTTCATTGTAAATATTTTTGAGGGTACCTTTGTATTTTGCTTTTGACCTTGGTTCTGTGATTTGGATGTCAACAACTTCCCTAAAAAGCACCGGTATGTTAAGTTCTAATGTTATGACCCAATTTGTGTTATTCATCTTTAATCCTGTTTTCCGTCTCTATGTGTACAGCAGTATTTTTAATAAAGAATTACAGAGATAACTTTGTCCTTCTCTTGCACATGTTCATATGACAAGGTGACGTCTGTCTTATGATTGGGTTTTAGAAGATTGGTTATTTCCTCTGTATTTTGGGAGGAATTTCTGTCTTTGGATGAATTGCCAGCAGATTTATTCATTAATTTATCAAATAGTCGTTTTATCTACCGAGTCCTTGGCTCTGTTCTAGGCACTAAGACAGATGGGGGGACTTGGTATTTACAGAATATATAGTTATAACCAAACATCCTAATATAACACATGGCTTACAATGTAGTTTAGGCGAGAAGACTACTCATGAGAAAGCATAAGGAGTGATGTATACCTAGTCTTTGATTTAATACTTAATTTATCATAGAGGTGAGGGGCAT
Source organism: Sapajus apella (assembly GCF_009761245.1). NCBI lineage: Eukaryota > Metazoa > Chordata > Mammalia > Primates > Cebidae > Sapajus > Sapajus apella. The sequence continues at coordinate 2,074,153 of NW_022436972.1, forward strand.
TCTTTCCCCCAGATTCTCCAGAAATCATTAAACTGTAAGGACAGATAAAATATGGCAAAATATTAACACTTGTTGAACCTGGGTAGTATTTATTGTTGAGTTTTTTTCTGTGCATTGAATTGAAAAGTTGAAAACAAAAAGCAGTATGGTAAGCCCCCCTCCACCCGCTCCCCACCAACTGCTATTTCAATTCTGGAGGTTTCAGTTACCTGAAGTACAGTTATTTTGAAGCAGGGAGACCATATTCAACTTTTATTATAGTATATTGTTATAATTGTTCTCATTATTGTTAATCTTACTGTGCCTCATTTATAAATTAAACCCTGTCATAAATGTGCATGTACAGGAAAAAACATAGTGTATACATAGGGTTTGTACACTGTTTCAGGTATTCACGGGGGTCTTGGACCATATCCTCCATGGATAAGGGGGGAACTAATAGACAGATGTGATAAGGTGCTTGAGGCATAGGTGAAAGGTAATTAGAGTAAAAGGGAAGGAGAGACCCGGCGGGGTGGCCTATAGGACCAGCACTTTAGGAGGCCGAGGCGGGCGGATCACGAGGTCAGGAGTTCGCCAACATGGTGAAACCCTGTCTCTACTAAAGAAATACAAAAATTAGCCAGATCTGGTGGCGTGTGCCTGTAATCCCAGCTACTCGGGATACTGAGGCAGGAGTTATTTGAACCTGAGAGGCAGAGGTTGCAATGAGCTGAGATCGTGCCTGGGTGACAGCAGGACTTCGTCTCAAAAAAAAAAAAAGGAGAGACTATTTCCAGCTGCATGATTTGGTTTTAGGAATTCTTTTATATAGTGGATATTGAAAGAAATTGTGGATTCAGATGAAAAAATGACCACTGTAGGTTCACGGGATAAAAGGTAGACTAGTCTGCCTAGAATGGAATGTTTGGAGGATCTTTTCGCTTTGTATTTCTTAGGAGGAAACCTTAAGAATATTGTTTTGTTTTTTTAGACGAAGTCTAGTTTTGTCACTCAGGCTAGAGTGCAGTTGTGTGATCTGGGCTCACTGCAACCTCTGCCTCCCAGGTTTAAGTGATTCTCCTGCCTCAGTCTCCTGAGTAGCTGGGATTACAGGTGCCCACTACTGTGCCTGGCTAATTTTTGTATTTTTAGTATAGACAAGGTTTCACCATGTTGGCGAGGCTGGTCTTGAACTCATGACCTCAAGTGATCCACCTGCCTCGGCCTTCCAAAGTGCTGGGATTACAGGTATGAGCCACCACATCTAGCTTGCCCATTCTTTAGGTATTTATTGAATGCCCTTTATATGCCAGGAGTTGTTCTAGGAACCAAGAGAAAAGCTGTGACCACAACAGACAATTTTCTGCTTCTTAAAAGCCCCCATTCTAGTAGGGAGAAGACAGATACATGGTACATTCGAGGGTAAAAACAGTTATGAGAGGAAAGCAGAGTAAAAGGTATGAGTTGCCAGATTTGGCAGATAAAAAATGTAGGACACCCCGTTGAATCTGAATTTTGGATAAATGGATAACTTGTTTTGGCATGAGTATATATATATCTCAAGTATTGTATGAGACATACACTAAATAATTCTGTGTCCCAGTATTGCATGGGACATATATATGTGAAAACATTCTCTGTTGTCTTTCTGAAATTCACATTTCCTTTGGCCATCCTGTATTTCATCTTGCAACTCTAGATATGAGGAGTGTGGTTGGTGGGGGTACAGTTTCACATGGAGTGCTCTGGGAAGGAGGCTTCACAGAGGGATATGTGAGCAAGGACTTGAAGGAAGTGAAGCGGTCTGCTATGTGTATATTGTGGGGGCGGGTAAAGTATTCCAGGTGAGAGAATGTGTCAGCGCCTTTGCAGAACAGCAAGGGAGCGAATGCAGCTAGAGCCAAGTTAAGTAGGAAGTGACATCAGAAAGGTAATAGGGAAGGGATTTGTCCTGTGGGCCAAATCCCTTTTAAGTATTTTGGCTTTAACCTTCAGTAAAAGAGGAAGCTGCAGGAGGATTTTTCAGCAGAAGAGTAACATGATAGGACATTTTAAAAGGATCACTCTGGCTACGACACTGTGAACAGACTGAGGGAGGAAGTGAGCTTGTGACCGTGGTAGGAAACTCACAGCATCCCAAGTGAAGGATGTTGAGTTTTAAAATCCAAGTCTGAGTTTTGGTGTTTTTTTTTTTTTGTTTGTTTTTGTTTTTTTTTTTTTTTTGAGACAGAGTCTCTGTCACCCACACTGGCTGGAGTGCAGTGGTGCGATCTCAGCTCACTGCAACCTCCACCTCCTGCATTCAAGCAATTCTCCTGCCTTAGCAAGTAGCTGTGATTTCGGGCACCCATCAGCATGCCTGGCTAATTTTTCAATTTTTTGGTAGAGACGGGATTTCACCATGTTGACCAGACTAGTCTCAGACACCTGACCTGAGGTGATCTGCCTGCTTTGGCCTCCAAAGTGCTGGAATTACAGACATGAGACAACGCATCCTGCTGTCTTTGAGTTTTAAAACCTACCTTGGGCTGAGCATGGTGTCTCACACCTGTAACCCCAGCACTGTGGGACGCCGAGGTGGGTGGATCACCTGAGGTCAGGAGTTCAAGACCAGCCTAGCTGACATGGTTACAGATTCAGACTCAAAAAAAAAAAAAAAAAAAAAAAAAACCCACCTGCACTAGGGTGGTAGCAGTAGAGGTGGTGCAGAGTGGCTAGACTGCAAATATGTTTTAAATGTAGAACCAACAGGGATGCCCTGATTCGCTGGATATGGACAAAGAAGAGAGAAGTCCTCTGGAATGACTCTTCAGATTTTGGCTTGCTGGCCAGGTGCAGTGGCTCCTACCTGTAACCCCAGCACTTGAGAGGCCAAGGTGGGCAAATCACATGAGCCCAGAGTTTTGAGACAGGCCTGGGCAACATAGTGAGACCTTGTCTCTACAAAAAGTAAAATTAGCCGGGTGTGGTATCATGCACCTGTAGTCCCAGCTACTCAGGAGGCTGAGGTGGGAGGATCAATTGAGCCCAGGAGGTCAAGGCTGCAGTGCACTGAGATCGTGTCACTGCACTCCGGCCTGAGCAACAAAGCAAGAGCCTGTCTCAAAATTTTATTTGGCTTGATGCTGACAGCATAGAGAATTCTACTTAATTGGAAGAGGCTGTTGTAGGAACAAAGAGTCTGAGGGGTGGGTAGGAGGATATCGGGGAGGATGGGGAAACAGGGAAAGACAATTTTGGAGTTTGGTCTGAGGCCCATTAAAAGTTTGAGATGTTTAGTACACATTTGTTCCAGTTATTTGTTTTGTAACAAGTAACTTCACCCTTAATGACAAACAAGCATTTTATTCTGTTTGGATATTCTGTGGGTCACGAATCTGGGCAAGACACAGCAAGGAGGGTTGTCTCTGCACTGTTGTGATTGGGCCTCTGCTGGGAAATTCCAGTGGTTGGGGCCTGGAATGATTTGAAGGCTGGGCTCAGCTGGCTGCTGTCTATGGGAGCACCTACACGTGGCCTCCATGTGGTTCAGGTTTCTCCAAGTCTGGCTGCTGGGGTCCCTCACGGGAGATGTTGAAGAGTGAGTGTACCAAGATTCAGGTCTTTTCAGACCTGGCCTCCAAGCTGTGCGGAGTCCCTTCTTTCCCATTCCGTTGATCACACGTGGGTCCTAAATCCAGCTCTGATTCTAGGGGAGGGGACATTGCCAAAGGTTGTGTGAGATGGGAGTGATTTTTGCAGCTATCTTGGAAAAATGCAATCGAATATATTCGAAAAATGCAGTACAATATCTTTGAAAAATACACCTGTATTTGAAAAAAAAAATTACAGTCTGCCAGAGAATCAAGAGGAGATGTCAGTTTGTGTATATATGGGTTTAGAGTGTTGCAGTGGTTAGGAAGAATCTGTTCTGTCCATTAAAGTCATCATATGGGTGTCCATTAAACGCCCTGAGATTGGTTGAGATCATGAAGGGAGTTAGTATAGACAGAAAAGAAAAGCTTCAAAGGGTGAGCCCTGGGGTAACTGGAGCAATGTTCGAAGTCAGGGAAAAGAAGTATAACCAGCAAATAGACAGAAGTAGTTGGTGAGATGGGAAGAAGAAAGTGTCACGTCCTGGAACCAAACTGAAGAAGTTGTTTTTGGGAGTAAGTGTCAAGTTGCTGAAGTGTCGAGTAAGATTGGGACTGACAGTTGGCTGTTGGATTTATCAATATAGAGTCACTGGTGACCTTAGCAAAAGCAGTTTTCAGTGAGTGATGGGGAAAGCTAAGTTTGAGTGGATTTAAGAGTGAGTGGGAGGAGAGGAGTTGGAAACAATAATAGCTAATAACCAACTCGCTCATGGGATTTTGCTGGAAAGGGGAATAGAGAAATTGGGTGGCAGCTGGAGGAGAAAGTACACATGAAAATTTTGTAAGATGGGAGAAATAACATTTACGTTCCGGTGGAAAGGGGGAAAATTGATGGTGGGAGTGGAGAATTGCTAAGCAATGGCTTCAAGTCTGAGTGGAAGGGACTCCAGTGTGCTTTGGGTTGGCCATCTAGAAGGGCAAGCACAGCACACGGGGACATAAGCTTGGAGGTGGGGAGACGTGACAAGTGGGGTCTTCAATTCTCCCATTGAAGTAAAGAGTATACTAATAGTACCCATCATGTTAGATTGCTTTGAAAATAAGTGTATTTAAAGCACTTAGAATAGATGCTGGCAGATATTAGGCACTCAAATGGTAGCAATGATAGCAATTACCAGCTATCACTGTTTCCCAAATACCAATCTGTGGAACAAAATGTGCTCATTAGTTTTTTCTAGTATAAACTAAAATGGGAGAAAGAAGGATAATATAGGTATGTTTCAAATACAAATATATTTTAGTCTGAGATTAAGCCCTTCCACCTTTTAAAATGGGTTTTCTTCTGTGAAAAGTTGTTGTACTAAATGGTAGGGTTTTTTCTTTTAATAATGTATTGAAGAATTGCATACATACATTCATATATTTACACACACATTCACAAGTAAGTGCGCAGCTCAGTGACTCATCATGAAGTGAGCATACCTATGCACCACCTCCCAGATCAGGAAATAGAACATCAGTAGCATCCTGTTGGATTTTGGTTTTTTTGGTGTGTTTTTTCCTCCCTTAAGTGTTCTTAGTTCGCAAAATAGAAGAGTGGCCATCCCTGTGTTGAGATCCAGGATATTTTTTTTTTATTTCCTAGCCTGCGAAACCTAAAAGTCTGGTAATATGTTTAACACCGAGGAGTCTAATAAACCTTACTAGGCCCTACGTCTGCTTGATGAAAAAATAAAAATAAATTCCCAAATGTACTATAAGTTTCCAGAGCCGTGAGAACATTTCTAAACTATGACGTGACATTGATTCCTCAAGCATTCTTCAAATAATTTGCCTGATTTTATTCTTATGTTATGAAAACCCACAATATTTTTAAAGGATTTCAGATTCTTGAAGACAAAATGCCTCTTGCCCTTTTGAGTTAACTAAAAGTTTACTGAGATTAGTCATTTATCCATTTTTCTTGTCTTTGTCCCAAAGAAAGACGGCCTATTTTTTTCCCCTCAAAATGTCTCTCAATCTAGTTTCCTTATGATGTTACTAGGCAGGTAATACTACGACCACTTTCTAAGACAAAGTGTTGCTCACTTATTCAGTGTCTAGTACTTATGACCCGAGCTGTTTCTTTTCCTAGAATGCCATCCACAAAACAAGACTGAAGAATGCTGAGCTGGTGTGCTTTTACATTCTTGTGTTTCAAGCTTTTGCCTGTTATTTTGTGTGGTTTCCTGCCCCTGTGATTATGGTAATTATTTATCAGCTGAAAATTAGTGTTTGGGGACAACTGCCTCTTTTTAATTGAGGGCACTTTTCTCTGCGGCTGGCAGTCACACCCAGCATATGCTTTGTTTCACAATCACATTCATTTTAGGGTTTAGTTTTCTGGGCAATCTGCCCGGTTTGATTTTGTTTTTTACTTACTGTTTGCAGTGTTCTGATTGTTTAGCACGCCATTTTCTAGGACCAATAGAAAGCCCTTTGCCCTCTCTTTGGCAGTGTTCATCTGCTGTGTTTAATAAAGAACACCACCAGTCCTCCACCCCCAGGGACACCTGTGACCTCTTTTTTTCCACTTACAAGCAAATCAGAGAGAAAATATGTACGTTTTTGAAAGTTAATTTTATTATATGAAGATGGTATACAAAATACATTCATCATGACTAGAAATATAGGACCAAACCACGGCTGTCTTTCATCTGTAGCATATATTCTTGGTTTGTATAAAAGTAACTTTAAAATTCCAGTTTCCTTAAATAGTTATGCACAAAACATACACACACAAACATACACATATAGTTACACCACTGTTGGTCAATGATGCACTCCTCCCTTAATCAATTTAAATGAGGCTAGCCAGTATCTGTTTGATGTTTGCATTCTTATGGGCTAGGCAAGGCACCATCCCTAAAACTAACAACTAGGCATCATTTCTTGGACCGATAAGACACAGACTTGCATATGGTTTCAGCACCATTCCACCCACACCGTTCCACATACACAGTCTTAGAAACCCTGAAAGGAAGTGCTTGTTCTTTGTTAGTGCCAACCATTTTTGTCATATATGGCAAATGACTGGAACATTATTAGTTAATTCATGTTTCAATTTTCAGTGCTATTTTAATGAACAAGCACTTTGTAACTAGAGATCTCATTATGTCAAGCCTCCATTTTTCTTTCTACATTAAGACTCCAGAAGGAACCATTCTTTGACTGATGGACTCATGTCTGCTACAAACTTGACTTTGAAGAAGCTGAGTAACATAATTCTAATGGTGTTTCTTTCTTCTTGGAAAGGGGTATTTATTATGGTCTCTTAATGATTAAGAATTCGATTACTGAAATCAAGACATTATATGAATAGCTAAGGTTTTCTTTGTTGTCACTATTTGCTGGATTATTATCTGATTTGGAAAAAAAAAGTAGAGAATTGACTGAGGTCTTCTTTCTTCTGTGTTTAACCTCCTTCCAGTTACCCAATTTAGAATATTACCAGCTGTCACAGGGGCTTTTGTGTGTGTCAAGAAGAGGAAGAACAAAGATTTGTCCCCTCTTTTGGCTCTAGCCTGGTTTTGTCTGGATTTAGATCTTGGTGGAGAGGCCTGTCCCAGTCCTCTCTTCTGGCTAGTGAGCCCTCCACAAGAGCCACCACCAGGAGCCAGCAGGCTCACTTGGGAATGTGCTGATGGTCCCATCTCTTCATACAGAGAGCCTTTAAACAAGAATGTGGCCTTTAAACATAAGAATGGCAGCATACATTCTTCTGTTACTTCGAGTTCAGGTTCTAGAGTTGAGTTACATGGATAAAGTGAAGCATACTCTTCTCCCCCAGAAGCAGCAATTCACTGTTGCCTGTCCAGCTTCTGACTGGCTGCAGAAGGTGCAGACATCCTAAATACATAGACCCTAACTTGCATAAATAGCATCAAACAGAGCCAGCTTAGCGATCCAAGGCCCACTCGATCTTTAGACCCTGAAGAGTAGGCACCCTTTCCTACCCTCTCTCCCTGTTCCCATCATGCTCAGACAGGGCAAGGTTCAAAGCAGTTGAAAATGGGCTTTTCTTCTGGTGATGGCTCATTAATTAATATCCTGAGTCCCAACTGTAGAAGTATCTTGCATAAATTACATACCACCTTTTTTCTCAAGGAGCTTAAAGTGCTTAATAGGCGTCAGCTAATGCTCTTCCACATCCTTCCAGATTAGTATGAGACAGTGGTATCCCCATTAAACGAAAAGGAAACAGGACTGACTTCCTGTGTTTTGGGTCCCAACTGTGTTGGTGAATTGATTTGGTTGGGATAGAGAACGGGGTTTTCCCTCAACCTTACTGATCTTTTTCCTCCATCAGTCCTAGTTTTGGTGTGGAGAAAACCGCTGCAGTTTCATTGTTCTCAGCTTGCTTTCACAACTAACCGTGCAAAACAGGATAATACCAATAAACTGAGTTAAGTGTCTGGAACTATAAATTAATACTCAAAACAGAATGTGATATCTTAAGTGTAAGGCCATCATGCCATGGAGACAACCTAGCTTTGGGTAAGTTTTCAGTGCATCTTACTAGAGGAGCCAAAATACGGGCTCGGAGTAGAGTGCCCTCAGTGCTGTAAATCAAAATGTGCCACATATGGGAATGGACATAGAACCAGTTCCATGGTAAAGTTCTAAAATGGGCTTTAGTTCCAAAAAAGGTATTTGTCGTTTTCTTGCCTCCCAGAATGCAGAAAATGTCCACTCATCTCTGTCCTGTCTGCTCCTGACTGGGCCCTCAAATGTAGAAGGGTCAGAGCTGGGAAGCCACTGAAATGGCATTGCTGAGCCCCGTCCCCCTTCCCACCCACATGGTGTGTCTCAAATTCTTTCTCATGCCTTCTCCCAGTTTCTCTTTTCTCCCTTGTTTTCTGCTTTTTCCGTTTTCCTCCTCACATGTCTTAGGCCTGCTAGAGGACTCCTGAGACACTGCTCAGGCCAGCCAGTGACCCCTGGGGCTAAAGGGCTTGTTGCCCTGGGTTTGGGCTGTGGGGCTGGCCCAGTGGAGTCCATTACGCATTGCGTGATCGGTGCAGCTCCTGGATCAAACTGGTCCTGCGTGCCCTGAGGTCTCGGGGGTTGGAGCAGGGAAGTCATGGGGCTTAGAAAGATTTCTCTAACACTGAGTAACACGAGGATTTAGCAGTAGTGTTCTTCACTTGTCACTATTTCTCTATCTGGAGTTACATTCTTGTTAGTCAAAAAAAAAAAAAAAAAAGCACTATTAAAAAGTCACAAAAAGCAGCTGGCTCCTGTGGAAAGGTAAAGGTGTAAACTTATATATGCATAATACTGGCAAAAGCTAGTTTTCCGGGGGTATAAATACACTTGTGCTTCTAGAAATAAGGCTTTGTGTCAAACTCTAGACAGGTGGAGTGGAGTACAAGACCACGGAGTTGTAGTCTGGAGGCGGGGAGCAGCACGCCATCTTCCTTTCCAGCTCGGCGTTGTCGTAGGTGAGCCTGCGCTTGCCTTCGCTGATGTGCCCACAGCTGGAATGGCAGAAGCTGGGCCTGCTGACATCACAAAGCCCCGACTCCTTACTTTTACTAGTTGCTCTCAAGCTACAGAAAGAAGAGATCAAACGTTCAAAATTGGTTTTTAAAAAACAAGACACTAAAATCCACTCTTTCTGAGTGAGTCATTTGTTCATACCTGTCTTAGAGTTCATGGTTTTTGAACCCCCTCTCAATTGCTGTCAGAGTCCCTCTGTTCTAAAGCTGCACACGGCCTCCCTCCTACCAGCTTGTTGTCATTGGGCAGAAAGACGCATTCCAGTGGCCGGGGAGTGGGGGGAGGTGTGTGAAATGTATAAGATAACGCAAATCCATAATTCAGCTGGAAAATAACTCCAAGCCTTGGGCGCAGCCCTCTCCTATTCTTGGGTCAAACAGCTTCTGTGGTAGGCTGAGAAATGCCTCCTGCCCTCCAAAATATATCCATATTTCAAATCCCTTCTGGCCTCCAGAACTGCAAGAGAATAAATTTCTCTTATAGTAGGAAATCTTTTAGTTACGTTGCTGCTGATCACCAGCAAGGCTCAAGGGTGGAGAAACTTGCTTCTGGGTCTTGTATGTTACATCCAGACTAGGACAGACACCGGAAGAAGAAGGACTGCTCTTGTCCTTTCATATTCGTTTGAATTTTTTATTTTCAAAGGATCTGGGATGAGGCAGGGAACCCTGTGAACCATGTTTTTAGATTGGTCTGGACTCACATGTTCATATTCTACATTTTCAGTCTCAGAGTAGAGGATCCAATTTATGGTTTTCTTTAACAAAGATCTAGATAAAATTAGCCACCACCCATTTTCTGAAGTGTTCCAAAGTAGGAAACAAAAGAACATGTACCCTATCTTCCCCTCATTCCTCATTAGTGCCTCTGATCTGCTGATCTGTTGTATCTCAATTCTAATATGCTGGGCTCAAGTTAAAAGGAAATATACGGTCAGGCACAGTGGTTCACACCTGTAATCCCAGCACTTTGGGACGCTGAGGTGGGCAGATCACCTGAGGTCAGGAGTTCGAGACCAGCCTGACCAACATGGAGAAATCCTGTCTCTCCTAAAAATAAAAAATTAGCAGGGCGTGGTGGCGCATGCCTGTAATCCCAGCTACTCAGGAGGCTGAGGCAGGAGAATCACTTGAACCTGGGAGGCGGAGGTTGCGGTGAGCTGAGATCGCGCCATTGCACTCCAGGCAACAAGAGCGCAACCCCATCTCAAAAAAAAAAAAAAAAGGAAACACACATGCAGATGTTTGCCTGGAAATCTGGAAATGTCCCTGTCTTTCCCATTTACTTGTGGTTGATGAACTGCGCTAACTACATCTTGGAGGCACTTGTTGCCATCCTTTGATTTAGATCAGGGTTTAAAAACTGTAACCCATATCTGCCCATGTATTTGGTGTTTGTTTTTTTAAATGAGAGTTTTATGGAGATATAATTTACATGCTGCATAATTTGCCTATTTGAAGTAAGCCAGTGGTGTTTAGTATAGACACAAATTGTGCAATCATCACCACAATCAACTTTAGAACCTTTTCATCAGCACCCAAAACTCATGCCCATTAGTGGTCTTTCTTCCTCACACCTTACAGCCCAGCCCAGGGAAACTACTGGTCCACTTTCTGTCTCTAGATTTACCAGTTCTGGGCACTTCATATAAAAGAAATCATATAATATATGATATTTTATGCCTGGCTTCTTTTACTTAGCATAATATTTTCAAGGTTCATCCATGTTGTGGCATACATGCATACTTCGTACTTTCTATTGACAGTATTATATTGTGTGGATATACGATATTTTATTCATTTAGTCATCAACGGATGGACATTTGGGTTGTATCTACACTGGGCTATTTTGAATAATGCTGTTATGAATATCTGTATACAAGTTTTGCTGTGAACATCCGTTTTCACTAGGATTTGAACTGCTGGGTCTTGGGGTAACTGTTTAACCTTGAGCTGTGGCCTCACAGCTAAACTGTTTTCCAAAGTGACTGCGCCACTTTACATTTCCACCAGCAATATATGGGGGTTCTGATTTCTCCATATCCTCACCACACTGACTTCAACGAGCTGTCGTTGTGGGCGTGAAGTGGCATCTCATGGTAGTCCCTTTCCCTTTTTTCTCCCTCTGTCGCCTAGGCTACAGTGCAGTGGTGCAATTGTGGCTCCATTTTTTTACCCCCTTTTTTTACACTTTTTTTGCGTCCCCCTTTTTTTGCCCTCTGAGGGGAAGTGCTTTTCCGCCATGCCCAAACACTATAGTTCAGGAGGGAGGCAGTCCTCAAACACCCCTCGGTATACCACCTTCCCCCGGCATCTCCCCTCACTCCCCTCCATCAACTGATCACAGAAAAGATGCCCGGTCCTTACTCAATCTTGAGCGAGGCCTTGGGTTTGCTGTCAGTCCAGGTGAAGCGCTTCAGCACGGGAGAGGCCAGCAGAGTGCTGCTGTCCCCCTGGTAGTCCTGCTGGGAGAAGGAGAAAGGTTATACTCTTGCCTGGCCCAGCGGGGGTCCCTGCTGAGCCCGAGGGATGATCCTGGCATGCATCTGTTGATCCAGGCTCTGCCTCACCCTCCACAATCCTCACCTACTGAGACAAAGCATTTTCTCTAAGTTGGCCACTACAAACTTGACCTGCTGAAAATCATGTCTGATCCCCAGTGACTTTGAGGCCCTTCCTGAACATGAAGTAAAAGGGAAAACGGCAAGTAACAGGTTAGCATTTTCCATAGTAAACTTTTATGCAATTTATTGCATAAAGATATTGAAACTAATTTGGCAGACCACAATTGGTGATGAGTGTGCTATGGTAGTGGTGGCCATCACACATACAAATTCTAGGAAACTGTAAAGAGCGGGTTCAATTTTTTTCTTGAACTCGATGGAATTCTCAGGCCCCCCTTGTTCACTGTCTACAGCAATTAGATTTCCTTGTTGGTTTCTCTTTGGCACTAAGTTGCCTGCAGACTCTTCACTCCTTTGTTAATAAGGAATGTTCGAGTAAGTGGATCCAATGCTTTGTCCCTGCCACCCTTTAAGGCTCTTACTGGGCAGTGTTTGTGTCCTTCATTATGAGTAAACACCTAAGCCAACAAAGAAGCTGTCATCATTCACCACTGATTTAGGGTGGGGAGGGTGAAGGTTGAGAATTCTTCCATGTTTTGCTCAGAGTTTTTTCCTTGGCCTTGAAAACAATGTACCAAGCAGCCAAACAATATACCCATATACTCTACCTTTATATACTGCAGCTTATTTTTGACGCTTAAAATATTTACAATTATCTTTCCCTTTATCTGGTGTGTCTGACAAGGTCATGGTGTTTTGTTTTTTTTTTTAAGAGTGACTGTGCTTGCTTCAAGGCCACACTGACTGTGGTGATCACCTTCACACTGTAGTTGGCCTTCCAGGCCCTTTATGGGTCACCGTCGTCACCAGCACTTCTTAAATGTGACTGTGCACAGGAATCCCCTAGGGATCTTGCTAAGGCACAGCCTGACTCAGTGGGTATGGGCGGGTTCTGAGAGCCAGCATTTCCAAAAGGCTCCCGGCTACCAGGTCGTAGGGACTGCCTATCTGGAGATCACACCTTGAGTCCCAGGGTCTGCAACATCAGAACTGCAGTATCACTCCCACCCATCCTCCTCTCCTCCTCCTATCCCCTCAACCCCACATCCCAGGGCTTTAGAGAGAAGAGTTTGTGAGGCCTCTTGTTTGCCAGGCTATACTGGTTAGCTTCTCCCAGCATGGCTGGGTAGGAACAGGGCTGTTCAGCCTGCAGAGCCTTAGGGGGAAGGGGCATAGGGCTTAGGTGGACCCCTCCCAGCCTCAAGGCTGCTTGCAGGAGAGCACTCTCTATTACATCACAAAACCCACCACCCACACAGCTGGGAGTTCCTCTGTTACTCTGAAAGCAAAGCTGCATAACTGACAGCTAGGCAACTTAGAAACACACAATGGAATTTCCTAAGGGTGTAAATTCCTACCACGCAGGGACTTGGATCCTGGAGTGAGTTCATGGAACTCTACTTTCAAATTAGCTCTGCACAGCTAAGTCTAGTTGTCAGTCCTTCCGACACTGTCATTTCAGCCACTCCTGAATCCAGACTCTCGCTGATCAAGAGCTACTATGCTACTGGCATTGGTGTTTGGCAGGGATCTAGAGAAGGGGTCTGTCGGGGTACACTGGGTACCTTAACTTCATGACTTACATCAAACATGGAGGTGGCATTTGGTAAAAGTTCTTCAAAGGTTTTGATTCTTTCCAGGCTCATGAACTTGAAAGCATTTACATATCTGTCGAAGACGCAGAAAGAATAATCAAGACAGAAAAAGGCATCCAGCTCTAATAGGCGACCACAGGCACCATATCCCAGCTACGATGACCCAGCACACCAAGAGAAATCACCTAACTCCTGAGGCCCCAATCTCCCCGCTGTGACCCCTGGGAATCCTGACGGCATTGCCACTGCTTCCTGTGGTTGTCAGTTCACATTCTGTAGTGTTGAGGGAACTCCCAGAGGGATCCACTCTGGTCCACAGTGAAATCAGAGAATGCCAGGCCTAGGAGAGCCTGGAGGCATCATCTTGTCTGAGTGCGCAATGGCACAGGAGAGAAACGATGCGCAGGGAAGTGATACGACTTTACCAGGTACTCCCAAAAGGATTCGAGGCTGCAAAACGACCTGGCGTGGCTACACAGCTATTTAATGGCATAATGGCTGGCGCCAGGCCTGTGTATTTTTTCTGTGATTACAGATTGGGAGAGATGAGTATTGTATGATGTCTCTATTAACTACCTACTCAGTATTAGGGAAGACCATTGGAGACATCCACTCTGTGGTTACTCGCAAGGCCAAGTTCACCTACTGACTGAATTTCTCAGTCCCACACTGTCATTCTCTGCCAGTCCCAGTGTCTTAGGCAAGCTTCCTACTGGTCTAAGGCTAAGCAGCCTTAGAAGGGTCCACATATAACTTCAACATGCCTCCCACCGCTGCCCTCCCTCTCTCTAACCCAGCCAGACCTTGCCAATTTACTTAATCTGAACTAGTTTTCCCAACTTCATAAAATGATGACTCATCCGCTGCAGCCTCTTGGGCTGGTTGTGAGGCCTGAACAGTGAGGCTGACCGATAATCCATCACCACAAGTCTGGATTTGCCCACTGTGTTTCTCTGAGGCCTGTCACAGGTGGCTAGCAGTCTTGTCTTGTCTTCTTTTTTTTGGAGACAAAGTCTTGCTCTGTCACCCAGGCTGGAGTGCAGTGACACAATCTTGGCTCACTGCAACCTCCGCCTCCCTGGTTCAAGTGATTCTCCCATCTCAGCCTCCCAAGTAGCTGGGGACTACAGGCACGTGCCACCACATCCGGCTAATTTTTGTATTTTCAGTAGAGACAGGGTTTCACCATGTTGGCCAGACTGGTCTCGAACTCCTCAGGTGTTCCAACTGCCAAGGCCTCCCAAAGTGCTGGGGTTTCAGGCGTGAGACACCTGCCCACCACTAGCAGTGTTTTCTGACTGCTACAACTCCTTCCCATGTCTTCCCTGGTAGCTGAATTGAGGTCAGAGCCCAAGGGCTGTGCCTACTGCAAAGAGAAATGCTAGATGCCCACAGGATGATCTGGAGGCCCTAAAAGGACTCCTGAGTTCACTGGATACAGGGAGGGAGGGTAGGAACTCCTGGGTTAGAAAGTTATTCTGCCACTTTCTAGCCACAGAGTTTCGGCAAGCCTTCCTCCTGGAGAGGAAGGCTTGTGTAAGTAGAACAATATGTTCTTCCCAAGACTGCTCCAAGCGTAAAAGGAGTTGATATATGCAAAAAGCCCAGCACCGTGCCAGACCCAGCACGCGTCTGTGTGACCATCAGCCTGCCCAGGCTTCGTGTATGCATTACTATTAGCCTGAAGTGCAGGCCCCGGACCAGTGGTGGCCGCAGTTCATATCTGTTCCCTTGCCTTGCGCCTTCTCCAATTCCCTCTGCAGTAATATGGGATAAATTCATTTGTTAGGTCAAAACAAAGCAAAACAAATAAAAACAGCTTGCTTTGTTTGTTTCGTTTTATCTAAGATTTCACCAAAAAAGTCAATGTCATGTGGGAAAAAATGATGGGGGAAGGTTCTAGAATCAGACAGACAAGAAACTTAAGAAAATGTAATCTGTTATTCTTAATTGGATCCTGCTTTTAAAAAAGATAAAGACATTTGGGTGAAATTTTGGAAATCTGACTACTAGAACACATTAAGGAATTTATTTGGTGTGATCACTTTGGTGTGGTTTACACAGAAGAATATCCTTCTTTCAGTGCAGTTGTGCAGTCATAGCTCACTGCAGCCTCCATCTCTCGGGCTCAAGTGATCCTCCAACCTCAGCCTCCTGAGTAGCTGGGACTATAGGCGCACACCACCACACCACACCTGGCTAATTCTTTTATTTTCAGTAGAGACGAGATCTCACTATGCTGCCCAGGCAGATTTTGAACTCCTGGGCTCAAGTGATCCTCCCACCTCGGTCTCCCAAAGTGCTGAGATTACAGCCGTGAGCCACTGTGCCCAACAACAATAGCCTTCTTCCAAAGTGTATACCAAAGTATTTAGGGGTAAAGTGTTATTATGTCTTAAGCCTCCTTTTAAATGGTTCAGCATAAAGAAAAATCCATAACAAACACAAACCTACAGACTATAACAGACAAATTAGGGCAAAATTCAACAGTTGAATTTAGGGGATGGGAATATGGGTGATTACTACACAATCCCTCCCCTCCCCTCCCCTCCCCTCCTCTCCTCTCCTCTCCTTCCATCTAGGATGGGCATATGGGTGATTACTACACAATCCCTCCATCCCTCCCTCCCTTCCTCCCTTCTTTCCTTCCTTCCATCCATCCTTTCTTCCTTCCAGCATATGGGTGATTACTACACAATCCTTCCTCCCTCCCTCCCTCCCTCCCTCCCTTCCTCCTTTCCTTTGTGATTACTACAGAATCAATCCTTCCTTCCTTCCTTCCTTCCTCCCTCCCTCCCTTCCTCCCTCCTTCCCTCCCTCCCTTCTTTTGTATGTTGGAAAATTCTGTGATAGAAAGTTTGAGAAAGAAACCTTACCTGACATCATCAGAGCTTCCTGAATTAAACTTCGGAGCTGAAATACCTTCCTTGAAGAAGTCCTCAGAGAAGGCAGGAGTTGAGTATGTAAACCCACTATTGCCTGTCAGTATGGCATTGAGTGGGATGTAGTCTTTACCATCCTAAAATACCAAAGATAGAGCTCTCATTGCACCAATTCTGACTGCAACAATTTCTATGGAGCATTATATCAACTTTGACTATGTCATTTACACAATCTTGGTTGTGTTTTGAGAAGATAATTCTGTATACACACACACACACACACACACACACACTCTTTTTAAATGTCTGATCAAGGCTATTCTATTAATAGCTCTTAAGAAAAACAAGTAAAACACCCCCCTGATGTACATTCAAAGGCATTTTGATGTAGATAAATTGAGTTTTACCTGTTGTACATTTGCTTGAAGCAAATCACCTAGTTTTTCCACAAGTTCTACAAATCTTGGCCTTTCTTTTGGGTCTTTGTGCCAGCAGTCCAGCATGATCTGATAGCTGGTGGGAAAAACAGCAACAGAAATAGCTGAAGAGCAGTGATCATCCTATGCATTGCCTTATGTACTGCAAAGGGAGGCTGTTATCATCCACATAAAGACCAAGCTTGCTGTACTATGTGACCCGGCTTCATTGTTAGATTTGGGTTTACAGCACCAGCACTTAAAAGGCTGTCTGGGCCAGGTCCTGCGGTCAGTGGAAAACACATCTACCAAGGCAGACCAACCAACCCTCCAGAGCTCATGGAGACCCATGTTCTTTGTTGTGCCTGCGGCCTCGGCAGGTGGAAGGTCTGAGTTCTGTGAATGAAGCAGAACTATTAGGAAAGGAAACCCCACTACTCACTGCAGTTCAATGTGAAGAGCAGTACTCCTCCCCACACTTTCAGAAGTAAGACAATGTTCTTAAAGTTAAAAAAAAAAAAAAAAAGTTCGTACAGCCATAAATATCAATGGCTGAAGAGTCTGTGATGCTTATTTCATTCTCAGGTTGTTATAAAGGTTGGTTTGAGCTGGCTTCTTAAAAAGCATGTGGCATTTCCACGTCCTCACACTTCCCTTAAGGGGCTCAGCAGTGGAGACTGGTGAGGAAGGTCCTATGTACGTGACTGTGTCACTTCCAGAAGGTGAAGCCCACAGTGTGGAGTTTCTTGGGCTGTAAGCAAGGTTCCTGTGTGCAGCTGATCGTTTCCCCCAGCACTGCAAAGCCACTGTTACATACTGGCACCCCACCACTCAAGGCACACGGTACATGCTGGGCTCCTGGATGTGAAAACATTTGTCTTAATAGCACAGAGGTCAAATCTGGTCGTGAGAGTCCCATGTCAACAGATTCCTCTGCGATTCTTCTCTTACATTTTATTATTATTATTATTATTATTATCTTGACACAGAGTCTCACTCTGTTGACCAGGCTGGAGTGCAGTGGCATGATCTTGGCTCACTGCAAGCTCTGCCTCCCAGGTTCAAGCGATCCTCCTGCCTCAGCCTCTCGAGCAGCTGGGATCACAGGCGTGCGCCACCATGCCTGGTTAATTTTTGTATTTTTAGTAGAGATGGGGTTTTACCATGTTGGCCAGGTTGGTCTCAAACTCCTGGACTCAAGTGATCCACCAGCCTCAGCCTCCCAAAGTGCTAAGATTACAGATTGCCACCACACCTGGCCTCTTCTTTACATTTTAGATGTACAGGTATCAGGCTCCTCTCTTGGTCATGTCTGCATGGAATTGCGGTCTGTACCTACTGCCCTCCCTGAAAAACACATGCCAGAGGTCCATACACACACTGCATTAAGAATTGATTCTCCTTGAACCTTGCACTCTTCAAGGGGCGTTTATTGCACATTATCTCTTCTCTCAGAAGATGTCTGGATGAGAAAGGATTCTGTGTCACACTCAAGTCTGAATGGGCTCCAACTTTGGAACTGGGTGGGAATCGGGCTGTAAGCACTATGTGGGCGTCATTTCCACACCTCTCACCTACCCCAGGGCCAGGCGCATAAGCACTCAACAAATATCTGCTGAAAAAAGTCAGACTGGTCTCCAGGAAGGAGAGTCTGCTCCTTCTGTGACTTCTTCAGTTGTACTGCAGATGTTACTTGTGCAGGGAGATGGCTGTTGCTGGGGAAAAAGCCTGAGAAACCCCGGTTCATGGCCTCCCTCTGACACTTCTTAAAGGTGTGCCTTCAGGGGGTGCCACTGGCTCCAGATATCTCTTAAGTATATTCCAATTTTGTTTCAAAGTATATGAGGTGGCTGCCAAAGGAAATAATTCCAATGGTTCCGGAAGCTATGATGGGATAATCATTTGAGGTCAGGAGTTCAAGATCATTCTGGACAACATAGTCAGGCTTTATCTCCACAAAAAAACATAAAAATTAGTCAAGCATGGTGATGCATGCCTATAGTTCCTGTAGTATAGGAGGCTGAGGCGGGAGGATCACTTGAGCCTGGGAGGTTGAGGCTGGGCTCCAAATAGAGGCCTTCAGGCAGAGGCTCTGGGCTCGTCTCCTCCCTCACCATCATCTCCCCACAAACAGGATCAAGCTGCTGTCTGGGAGATACGCCATCCTGGGCAGGACACTGCGTGGATTCCCTGCTGACACTTGTAAACGGGACTATCTACAACCACCTGCTGTTTTTCACTTTTGACTCTTGGATTCCGACTTCTAGCTTCCACTCCTCTTGCCTAAAATCCAATGCAAATCATCTCAGCAAACACCAGAAGGAAAAGAAAAAACAAAACAAAAACACTCATTGCTTATTCTCTTATTGAAAGACATCTGATTCAACAGTCTCTGGGCAAGGAACCAACAACTTAACATTACAAGATTTTATACCACTAAGTAAATAGGTTTAGTAAAGTTAAGAGATATTAGTTGTAACCAAGCTGGGGATGAAGGGCCTCTAGGAAGTTTTCTTTCCAAGCTATCACCCAAGTTGCCAAATACACACTGCTTAGGCCAAGTTCAAATCACAGAACCTCAGTTCTGAGAAGCTGTACTCGGAACGCACAAGAAGGAAGTTATTCCATTGGCTTCCACATGCTTGAGAAAATGGATGAAGATTTGAAGTCTGGCCTTCTGAAGAAATATTTCACAGAGCTTCTTACTTTTTAGAATTTCTAAAATCTCTCTCTCCTTAGAATTCAGGAATCATACTGCTCTCTCTAGGTTGCCTGAGGTACAAGAGCTACCTGAGTGAGGTTTATGTTAAGACTTGAAGGTTTGAGAAAGTCCAAGGCAGTTTTTGGTCCAAAGCTGATATGACCTTGTACCTCTGAGTTATTTCCAACCACAGCCTGGGTATGAACTGGGAACACACCTTGCAGGGGTGGGGGATGGTGCTGTGGACTCTGAATTCGCTTAGGTTATTAGCAATGCAGCCTTGAGCAAATCACTTACATGTGCTGTGACTGTTTTCTCATCTGTGAAATGGAGATAATGGTAGTCCTATTTTATAGGACTATTATGAGCATTAAATAAATTAATGCTTAAAACAGTGGCACTTATAAGCACCAAATAACTATTTAATCAGTATCATTAAGTATTGTTATAACAAAAAGGAATTTCAGGCCAGGAATGGAGGCTCAAGCCTATAATCCTAGCACTTTGGGAGGCCAAGGCCAGTGGATCACCTGAACTCAGGAGTTCGAGACCAGCCTGGCCAACATGGCGAAACTCCATCTCTATAAAAAAATACAAAAATTAGCCAGGCATGATGGCACATGCCTGTAGTCCCAGCAACTCAGGAGGCTGAGGAAAAAGAACTTGAACCTAGGAGGTAGAGGTTGCAGTGAGCTGAGATTACACCACTGCACTCCAGCCTGGATAACAGAGCGAGACACTATCTCAAACGAACAAACAAACAAAGAAACCCAACTAAACAAATTTATACTATTTAAAGTTTATATGGAAGCAAAAATAAAAATTAATTTCATACTATTTTGGATTTTGAGGTAAACATATTGTTATTTAATAATAACAATTATTAGTAGTAATTGAGAGCTTACTCTTGTGATTTACAAACTATATTAAGATTGGAAGGACAAGGCCGGGCGCGGTGGCTCAAGGCTGTAATCCCAGAACTTTGGGAGGCCGAGGCGGGTGGATCACGAGGTCAAGAGATCAAGACCATCCTGGTCAACATGGTGAAACCCCGTCTCTACTAAAAAAATACAAAAAATTAGCTGGGCATGGTGGCACGTGCCTGTAATCCCAGCTACTCAGGAGGCTGAGGCAGGAGAATTGCCTGAACCCAGG
>NW_022436972.1:2094722-2137100 GCF_009761245.1 Sapajus apella
AAAAAAAAAAAAAAAAAAGATTGGAAGGACATATTTAATTCAAAGGATGAGTGGCCATATCAGAGAAGCATTTCTTCTAAGGAATGTGGGGTATATTCTTAATTCAACAGCCCTGTGGTCTAGGGACACCAGTCCAGAGGACTGGGTTCTAAATGTCTCCTCATTTCTCAGCTGATGGAGAGCACATCGCTCCAGGTCTCAGAGTCTTGGTTTCATTACTTGCTAAATTCAGACTATAATAGCTTCCCCACCTGCCCCTCAAGGTCATTGGGAACTTCAAATGAGACTACGTGGGGAAAACACTTAGAAAATCATAAAGTTAATAATCTAGCTCTATCCCCAGCTCTCAGAAACAGGCCTTGTCTCAGCTCCCTGTACGTGCCTGATGAGGACACCAGGCACCAGTGCACCAGTGACAAGAACTGGAACCCTCCCGCTTCCCTGCGCTTGGGCCAAGCTCCCCAGCCCTGCTGTTGGGCCTGAGTCCCCAGTCTACCCTATCCAGTTCCCCATCCTGGGTCTGACCCACCCTTGCCCTGAGATGATGAAGGAAAGAGACAGCGACTTTGCCCTTTGGCCAAGCCCAGGCTTCCTGCATTCCCTCTGACTCCTCCTCAAAGGCCAGCCAGGGCTTCTGACAGGACCCCATTGTGTACGTGGAATGGGAGGGCCCCTGAAAGTTCAGGAAAGGTGGTGCCGCCTCAGGGAGGCCCAAGTCCTTGTCAGCAGCCCAACAAAAGTGCAAGTGTCATCACATTCCTGCTCAGGTCTCAAAGTGCAAAACATCCACAAAGCCCCAGGAAAAAAAGAGTGTCCAAGAGAGGCAAGCAAGTGCAGTTTGCACAATGGAGAAAGCCTCACGTGGACACCCCGAACCATCTGTTCAGGCAGCCCAGACAGTTGCTGGGCCTATTCTGAAAGGATTTTTTTTTTTTTTGAGACATAGTTTGGCTCTGTCACCCACGCTGGAGTGCAAGCGTGTGATTTTGGCTCACTGCAATCTCTATTTCCTCGGCTCAAGCAGTTCTCATGCCTCAGCCTCCCAAGTAGTTGCCACCATGACCGGCTGACCAGCTAATTTTTGTATTTTTAGTAGAGAGAGGATTTCATCATGTTGGCCAGGCTGGTCTTGAACTCCTGACCTCAAGTGATCTGCCTATATCTGCTTCCGAAAGTGCTGGGATTATAGGTGTGAGCCACCGTGCCTGGCCCCTATTCCTCCTAAAGGATTCTAAAGAAGTTGTATTGGCAGGGTGCGGTAGCTCACGCCTCTAATCCCAGCACTTTGGGAGGCTGGGAGGGCAGATCACGAGGTCAGGAGATCGAGACCATCCTGGCCAACATAGTGAAACCCCGTCTCTACTAAAAATACAAAAAATTACCTGGGTGTGGTGGTGTGTGCCTGTAATCCCAGCTACTTGGGAGGCTGAGGCAGGAGAATCACTTGAACCAGGGAGTCGAAGGTTGCAGTGAGCCAAGAATGTGCCACTGCACTCCAGCCTGGATGGCAGAGTGAGACTCTGTCTCAAAAAAAAAAAAAAAAAAAAGAAGTTGTATTTCCCACAAAGCCTTCCGTGAAGCATAATCACCAAGTCAGGAAGCTCCCTTTTTCCTCTCCAAGGCCTCTTCTGCAGTCCACATCAACTCCCTCATGGGTGTTCTGTGCAGATACAGGACTGGTTGCAGGACCAAGATCTAGCCCTCCATCCCTGGGGCTGCTTGGCCTGATTGCCTCCCACTCAGTGAGGAGGCCAAGGCCTTGCGTTCAGTTCCTGGGTGGTCTGTTTATTTTGCCTAGATTCATACCTATACACTGAATTTCTAACTTCAGTTCCCAGCTAGAGGCCTTAAAAAGTCATTTCAGTGGTCAGGAAAGGAAATAGATAGGGATGGGTCCAGGGTCACGTGCCCCACTGCAAGAAAACACTCCCAGCATATCTGGGCCGGAAAAGCTGAGGGGAGCATCTCTAAAGGAAAGAAAAACCTTGGCATCTTCCCAGGCTGGGACTCTAAGAATCCACAAACATCCCCTCTCAGGTATGCCCTGGTGAAAAGTGAGCTGTCAGATGGGAGGCGGAGGGCACCAAGGGCTCACATTTCAGGAGTGGAGTATTCAGGAGCTCTCATCCTCATGCCTTCCCTCAGGCGACTGCAGAAGTCCTCATCCATTTGCACTCCTGGGTATGGAGACCCACCTGCGGGAAACAATGTGGAAAACACAAGGCCTGTTATGGATTCAGGGTACAAACAACCATGAGGGAACAATTCAGTGTTTCTTTCCTCCCTTTAAAGTAATGTTTTAGTAATAAATTCCCAGTGATTAGAACAGATCTCAACGTACAGTACAACACACAGAGAAGCTCAGCAAATCCTTGCTAAGGGGTTTCACCATGTCCTTAGCCAATCAGCTAAGGACACCCGCTGATTGGCTGATCCCATGGTGAGGGGCATCTAGTACCCACAGGCCATGCCTATGGCTACTCCTGCCTGTGTGATCAGAGGAAGGGGTGTTGTCTGAAGGGTCCTTCCCCTCTCCCCACAAGTAATTCTAAAGAAGAACCATCATGGCCGGGCGTGGTGGCTCACACCTGTAATCCCAGCACTTTGGTAAGCTGAGGCACATGGATCACGAGGTCAGGAGTTCAAGACCAGCCTGGCCAAGGTGTTGAAATCCTCTCTCTACTAAAAATACAAAAATTAGCTGGGCGCGGTGGCACGCACCTGTAATCCCAGCTACTCAGGAGGCTGAGGCAAGAGAATCGCTTGAACCTGGGAGGCAGAGGTTGCAGTGAGCTGAGATGGCATCATTGCACTCCAGCCTGGGTGACAAAGTGAGACTCTGTCTCAAAAAAAAAAAAAAAAAAAAAGACCCATCATTAGAGACCCACCTTCCACCCTTTGGGTTAGTGAGCTTGCTTTTTTAAAGAGATGGGTCTCCCTCTGTCACCAGGCTGGAGTATAGTGGCATGATCTTAGCTCACTGCAGCCTCAAACTCCTGGGCTCAAGCATTCCTCCTGCCTCAGCCTCCCAAGTAGCTGGGACTACAGGTACACACCATCCACCACATTTGGCTTGAGCTTCTTTTTAAAAAGCCAATAGACTTGGGATACACTACATGGGAATCATTCACACTCGAGTGGGAATAACTTTAATTAGCTTTCTTGCAAACTTCCTACAGCACCAGGGCTCTAGGAGTTGTGACAGGCCTGAGGGAATGGGGGCTTTGGGCTCCAGGGCTGGGCTGAATGGAGTGGGGTGGGATGGAGGCTGCCAGTGGTGAGGAATCTGCAGACCCAAGGGTGCCAGAGGGGCTTAGGCTTTGCCTTTTGCCAGTTTTACTGTCCAGGATTCCCCTGTAACCTTTCCTTTTAGGGGCATTCTTGCCAGGGCTGGGGGTGGCAAGGCCTTCTAATGCACTCTTGTCCTAGTCCTTGAGCCTCATCTACCTCAGCATTTGTCTGCACTTTCTAGTGATTACTGCTGGTAGGAAGCAGCTGGGAGACGTGCAGTGCTGGCACTGTGTCATTGCAGGGCCACTGCAGCCGCCAAGCTGCTTTCAAAGACTGGAAGCAACAGGTGCCTGTCATCGAAAGCAGGGGAATGATTTTCACACATTACAGGAAACCAGGGATGTTACTCGATGACTTTGATTTGCTGTGAAAGGCAAATTTTTGGCACTGCCCAAAAGACTCTTGGCTAGAACTCGACTTTGGGAGGCCTCAGATCACTGTGTGTCTGAGAGCAGATGTGGGCTCTGCACACATCTGTGTGCTTTGAACAGTGCTTCTAGCCACCCATAGTGGATGTTATTCCAAGCAGAATAAATATGCCCAGTGTTCTTTATTGCTCATCCTGTATAAACCAGTGTCCAGAGCTGTATCATGTGTTAATATCAGAGGCACTGGAAAGGTCTCCTGTTTGTAACAACACCTTCCCCACTAGGTCAGCTGAACTTGTTATGGTATTTCCTGGGAAGAAATTCTGTGGTGGGAGATGCAGGGAGGGAAAGGGTCAGGGCGTTAGAGGTGCGAGTGTTGAGGAACTGGGCAAAGTACAGAAAAAGATAAACCTGACGTCAGATTTTGTTTTGTTTTGTTTGAGACGGAGTTTTGCTCTGTTGCCCAGGCTGGAGTACAGTGGCGAGATCTTGGCTCACTGCAACCTCTGCCTCCCAGGTTCAAGCAATTCTCCTGCCTTAGCCTCCCAAGTAGCTGGGACTACAGTTGTATGCCACCACGCCTGGCTAATTTTTTGTATTTTTAGTAGAGACGGGGTTTCACTGTGTTAGCCAGGATGATCTCCATCTCCCGACCTCGTGATCAGTCCACCTTGGCCTCCTGGGATTACAGGTGTGAGCCACCACACCCAGCCTGACTTCAGATTTTATACCCATCTGACCTTGTTCATGATTGTATAAACCCATTTAACTGTAGGGGACAGACATGCATATGCCATTAGTCATCTGAGAGTCTACATGGACCCATGACACCCTAAGGGTTTTTTGTTATAGTAGGTGTTAACCTAAAGGCTGTCTAGCCAAAGGACATTCAGCAGAAGATGCAGACATTTATTTCTGGGCTATTTAATCTCTTCCTTCTCTGAAATTTACCTAAGGAGAAGATTTCCCACAGCAATACTCCGTAAGACCACACGTCGCTCTTGGTGCTGTAGATTTTGTCAAAGATAGATTCAGGAGCCATCCATTTCAGAGGAAGTCGAGTCTAGAAGAGGGCAAGGGGGACTTGAGCAGAAGGGCATGAACACAAAGCACATTCAACCCAAGCGCCCATGGGGTCACCTCCCAGATAACATATCAGCCATGAATCATTTCCTAGAGCAGCTCTGGTTTTCTAACATAGAGAACACCATAATATGCAGTGTTACGCTAAAAGAGGGAATTAGAGTGCTATTCTGAGTCCCATGAAGGCAGTACATGTTCAGTAAGCCCCTCTGATGTGTTCAGCATGTCCTTAACTGCATGGCTCTGTGAGAAATCCTCCCTAACAAAAAAAAAACCTGCACTCCACTGGGATACTCAGGGCTTGGAAAAGGAAAAGAGTAATCTGAATTTGAAGACATCCTGAAAACTGGTGGTGATTTCCAAAAATTTTTCCAAAGAAGGAGGATTTTGAAAGCATTCCTGTGCAAAAAGACAAGGTTTCAAAAGTCACTGAAAAGGGAGAGTGTACAAAAGCATGAGAAAGAAGAGAAGAAGGGAAGAAGTCAGTATTCAAAGAGAATATACAGTTGGTTTTCAAAGCAAGTAGACAAATCTTCCCCTCTTCCAGACAACAGGAATCTCAGTGAGTTAGGCTTCACCACTAGATGATGGGGATTGATGGGAGGTATAGGGATAAAGGAGAGACAAGGAGATAGGAAGGGGGAGGGGCAGGAAGCCCAACTCAGATCCAGGTAAGCAGAAAGGAGGGGCAGACTAACATGAAGTTTGATGCCATCTCTCCAGACCAGAGCCCAAAGGAAAGTTTGTTTTTCTTTTTTTTTTTTTTTTTAATTTTTACAAAGGATCAATGTGAAGTCATATGTTTTCCTTCTATACAAACAGATAGTGGAGCAGTGGCTCTCAAAGTAGGGCCCTGGGACATGCTGTGTCAGTACAATCTAGAACAAGTTTGTCCAACTCCCGGCCCGCAGGCTGCACGTGGCCCTGGTCAGCTCTGAATGGAGCACAGCACAAATTCATAAACTTTCTTAAAACATTATGAGATTTGTTTGTGATTTTTTTTTAGCTCATCAGCTATTGTTAGTGTATTTTATGTGTGGCCCAAGATAATTCTTCTTCTTCCAATGTGGCCCAGGAAAGCCAAAAGATTGGACACTCCTGGTCTAGAAGCTTGCTAGAGATGCAAATTCTCAGGCTCCACCCAAGGCTTACTGACTCAGAAATTCTAGGGAGTGGAAGACTTGTGAGGCCAGCACACTGTAGCGTAACAAGCCTTTTAGGTGATATGTATGTTCGTTTAAGTTGAGAACCACTACTGTAACTCATTGGCACCCAGACATAAGCTTACACCCTCAGGGTATATAGGCTGGAGAAGGGGGGACATGGGAGGTCTCCTACAAAGGTGAAAAATAACGCTATGTCCGAAAACAAGCAGGGAAGAGAAGCAGTGCAAGCCAGCAGGGAGATGCTAGGCATGGAAAGCCATGGGAAGTAAACAGTCTCCTCTGTAGCCAGCTACTGCTGACAGTCTTCCCCGCCCTTTCCTGAGACAGATACACCTGCTGAATCAATCATCTGGGTTTGAGGGACAGGGTCCAGGCTGTTCCTTTCAGTAGTACAAGGAATTCCCACAGGATTCAAAGGAAGGTAACGCTAAAGTCTCACCCAGTCCCCACCAAACACTTCTCAGGTTAGCAAGTCTCATGCAGCGCTGCCCAAAGGACAGGTGGCTGGCCAGAACCAGGAGACAGTGGCCTTTCTGAGCCCTGCACAGGGCTCTCTGGGACGCCGCTCATCTGAACTGCTTGTCTTCACAGAAATCAAATGATGATTTTCAGGGACTACTGCTGAGGAAGTGTAAATATTTACCAAGTCCTTCAGTCTCTGGTTTAAAAGTGATAGGACATAAATGAGTCAAATAAACATCAAACTGACTTACATCTCCTTTTCTCACATAATCGGGGTTCTTATAAATATCCCGGGCAAGGCCAAAATCACAAATCTTCACCACATTGTTTTCAGATAAAAGAATGTTTCTTGCTGCCAGGTCCCGATGGATACACTATAGTAAAACAGTTGCAAAATCAATGCATTTCCTTAACCTAACCAACTGATTTCCTGCACCTTCTCAGTGTCATTAATCTTATTTTGGGAATCCATTTCACATGTTGGGAAGGGAGTACCTCTCAGTGCACATGGAGTTACCATAAACATGACGACCCTCTCTAAAAATATAGGTCCCCAAGCCCCAAAGGCCAAGAAATGTTCTAAATCCACTGGGCTACTATTTGATCAACAAAACTGGCGATCTGAGATTTACCAGTGGGCAAACTTTCCCCATAGCCTTTTATCCTGAACTGCCAAGATGAGATCTTTCTCCAGCTGCAGTTTTGTGGGAGGGCCCCATATGGCTATATTAATAGAAGCTCTCCTATGAAGTCATGTATTCTGAGATTTGGGCCAGATTTGAAAATATGCCAGAGGGTGCTGTAGAGAACTGATGCCAAATTTGTCTAGTCTGAAACCTGTGAGTTTTCCCCAGAATCAAGTTCTGTTCTATCCACTGGCATTCACGACTCCTCATGTTCAAAACTCCTCATATCGAGGCAAATTTAGGTGGTTTTTCTACATTTAAGAACACAGGTATCAGCAAATTCTAGGAAAAATAAATTTATAGCAAAGGTGTGTGTCCAGCCCAGGCAAAGAAGAAAAACAGTGAACAGCAAGACTGACCTTTCTAGAAGACAGAAACTCCATGCCTCTGGCCACTTGAAAACTGTAAGAAATCAGATCTTCCATAGTGATAGGCTCCTTGTAGAAACCATCAGAATCTGGAAAGCATTAGAACCGTAACTGTTTGTAATGGCTCTTGTTATCCTATCAAATCCCAGTTTATTGGAACAACGTTAGCAAAACATAAAACAAACCACCAAGTAGATCAGAGTTCATTTTTAAAAGTATTTGAGTTTCAACATGAACATCAGAGATTTTTCCAGGCCTCCAGCCCACTTTAACTGAGGATGGGGGCAGAGGGATGATCCATTAAGATGAAAATGCCTGAGGGGAGACAACGGTATGGTTCCTTGTCAAAATTAGTAACTCTGGAAATAATCTTAATTCAAATCTTATCTCCTCAGAACATTACCATTTGAGTCTCCCACGGATGTTTATTAGAGTGATAAATAAGAAAAAAATTTCAGAGATGCACAGTATGTTGTAAAAATATCTCAGCCTGAAGGACAGGAAGGAATTAATACCTACCCTCCTCTTCCTCGACATCACTCAGACTTTTATCTTCCTGAAACCCGGAGCTCGCAAAGCTCTCACTGCTGGTGACACTATCTAGTCTTGGTTTCTTGCCTTGTTCCAGGCCTGGCTCCATTTTTTCTTTCTTAGGCTCCATGTGTAATGCTGCATCCTTTGAAGAGACCAAAAAGGACCCAGGTGAAAAGGAGCTACAGCACAGGAGTGGGAAACCAGTCCCTCACCTGGCAATCACCTGATGAGACATGAGAACATTTCATTTGTTAAAATGGATTGTGAACCAGCACGGAGGCCCTATGGTATCCAAAAGCCTGGCTACCTCTGGGGTTGCAGAGCCTATAGTGCTCTTGCCTGGGCTTCTAGACAGCATCTTAGATTAGATAAAAAAATATTAATAGTGGCAGATATTTACTGAATGCTTACACTGTGTGAGCCAGTATATTAAAAGCTTTAGGTACATTTCTTGTTTAATGTTTCCAACAATTTTATGAAGTAGTTCTTACTTATACATGGAGAAACAGGTTCAGAGAAGTAATCAAATTCACATGCAGCTAATAAATAGCAAAGTTTGAACCCAGGATTGGTTGATACCCATGTCTATGCTCTTAACCATACCACACACCATCACATGAAGGATGACATCAGTGAGAGGAAAGGATCCCTGGTGCGCTCGGGGCTTCACTCTGTCATCTCTAGGAGGAGTTATAAGAGAAGGCTATAGTTGGCAGTTTCTCAGATTTCCTTGGGGAAGGAGGGAACATGTACATTGGTGTTTTTTCTCTTCCATTCAAAACAAAGATACAGTTTGATCCTAATGAGGGTAGAAATGGTCTTTTACCCTGGACTGCTCATCCTAGCCCTGGTTCATCTGGTTCTTCCATTAATCATGCAATTTTTTTTTTTTGAGACAGTCTCACTCTGTTGCCCAGGCTGGAGTGCAATGGTGCACTCTCAGCTCACTGCAACCTCTGCCTCCCAGGTTCAAGCGATTCTCCTGCCTCAGCCTCCCAAGTAGCTGGGACTACAGGTGTGTAACACCATGCTTGGCTAATTTTTGTATTTTTTAAGTAGAGACAGGGTTTCACCATGTTGGTCAGGCTGGTCTCAAGCCTCTGACCTTGTGATCCACCTGCCTCAGCCTCCCAAAGTGCTGGGATTACAGGCTTGAGCCACTGTGCCTGGTTTAATCACGCAATTTTGGGCAAGTCATCTTACTTTTCTGAGTTTCTGAAAATCTCTATTATGCTAATATTTTATGACTCATAGGAAAGGAGTTGTTGGTTTTGGGTGTTCATGTGAAACCAGAAAAGATTTGTATTGCCTTTTGTAATTCATCTAGTAACTATGACACTCTAAAAACCTAGCACTTTCAGTGGCCTTGTGACCATACCATGATCCTAGCCTCGATTCTGTTAGACAGCAATACTGAGGCAGAAGCTGAAAGGGACTGGGGTTCAGTGGTGACCCTTGATCAACTTGCACAGTGTTGGCAGTGCTAGGATTCACCCGCCACCCCCCATCCTTCCTTGGTTTTTCTAGAAATGTCACAAAGCAAGAGCGATCCCTCCACTAGAGGGCACAGTGGGAGCAAGCAGAGCACAGAGGGAGGGAGCTTCAGGAGGGACAGCCCTAACCTAGTCTAAAAGCCGAGAGGGCACCAAGGTTCCCAGCCCCTGAAAAGAGACCTTCTGGTGTTGCAGAGGGAGGCAGGCCTCAGAGTGAATACCCACTGCCATCACAGGTAACCCACCTTAGGGCAGGTCAAGACCTTCACTATTTGTTATTGCGTTTCTACAATGCAGTTATATTGGATTCTGTTCAGTTGGGGACTGGAACTTTATTTTTCACAAGATCCTTTGTGGGACAGAAGGCATCAGAGAAAGTGCTGGCAATAGAGTGTGGAGAAATTTGTTCCACAGGCTCACTCGGGTCTCTGCATGTGTAATCTCTCCCAGGGCAGCTTCTTCCCCACACCACCCAGAAGTCAGCCTAGGCACGTCTCCGAGGGCCAAAATTCTGGCTCCCTCTCTCCCTTCCTGACTCCCAATCAAAGGTATATTCAGCTTTGCTTATCAGTACCATTTGTGTTAAATAAAGGTAATTTACTGAACTCTCGGGACTCTGACAGAATACAGTGAATTTATTGCAAACCATATTTAAGGATCTCAGTTGATTTATCTGGAAAATGAAGTATTCCATTTTCAATTTAGCCTTTTGGTTCTGTCTTTTCTTTACCTTCTCTTTATCTTCCAAATATGAAAGACAGCCATGGATTTTCCACAAAAACACTAAACTGCACCAAGTTGCACAGGGAGGTGAATCATTAAATATAGCCAGAGAAGGAAGCAAACTCTTCAAAACAAAGGACGCACAAACCCAAACGTTCCATCCTGCCCAGGTCCCTAGGGTATTCTGCTGGCTTAGCTCTTCCTGAAGCCAGTCCAAAATTTCAGGACTAAGGGGAATTTGTACTGCCCTCAACCCAAGGCACCACTTTCCACCTTTTCTTCTGCTTTTTTCACTTTATTTCGTGTGGTGGACAGATAAAGCAGTGGAGGAGTCATCAAGAGAGCTGAGTTCTTTCTCCTCCTGACTTTACCTCATGGTAGGTGTGTGTCCTTAAGCCAATCACTTGACTTCTCTGAGCACATCTACAGCCTGTGAGTATGAACCAACTGATCACAAAGATCCATTTCAGCTTCACAATTCTAATTATTAGGTCAGGCATGATGGCTCACACCTGTAATCCCAGCACTTTGTGAGGCTGAGGTAGGCGGATCACCTGAGGTCAGGAGTTTGACACTGGCCTGGCCAAAAATTAGCTGGACATGGTGGCAGATTCCTATAATCCCAGCTACTTTGGAGGCTTGAGGCAGGCGGATCACTTGAACCCAGGAACGGAGGTTGCAGTGAGCTGAGATGGTGCCACTGTACTCCAGCCTGGGTGACAGAGAGAAACTCTGTCTCAAAAAAAAAAGATTACAATTATTAGAGGACCTGACTGAAACCTGAAGAAAATGATGTTCTTGCATATATTGCCTGCCTGGTAGAACATCTGTGTCTTTGGTTAGATCAAAGTTTGAGGGATGAGATAATCGACCAGCTGTCCAGTGGTTCTTATTTGTGTGTGAAGATTCTTGCCCACATTACAAAGATGGGCATCATTCTTGGATTACAGACATTTTATCCACCATGTAGATCAGGGGCACGAAGTTGGACTCACACAATTTTTCTATCTTAGTAGGTCAATGATGATGATGATGATGACAGTGGTGGTGACAGTGATGATTAACATTGATTGAATGTTTAACTGAGAAATTTTTATTCTTTCAACAATCCCATCAGCTGGATTCTATTATAAGCTTTATTTAACAAATGAGGAAACTGAGACAGACAGGTGAGTAATTTGCATTTCCAGATTTCATGGGAGGTAGAGACAGGATTTAAATCTAGGAAGTCTGATCCCAGAGTCTCAATGCTTAACCATCACACTACATGGATTCATCACCAGCATTGCTGATTATTGGTTAATAATGTTGAATCACTATCCCCTGGACTTCTTCAGCTCAGAGAAGAACACAGTATTGGTACCATATGTCACACTGGCAAAGCTTTAGTAAATTATTTCCCCTCCATTCAACTTTTTTTTTTTTTGAGACGTGTTCTCACTCTGTCACCCAGGCTGGAGTGCAGTGGTGTGATCTCAGCTCACTGCAACCTCTGCCTCCCAGGTTCAAGCTTCTCCTGCCTCTGCCTCCCTAATAGCTGGGATTACAGGTGCGTGCCACCCACGGTCGGCTAATTTTTGTATTTTTAGTAGAGACAGAGTTTTGCCATGTTGGCCAGGCTGATTTAGAACTCCTGACCTCATGTGATCCACCTGTCTCAGCCTCCCAAAGTGCTGGGATTATAGGTGTGAGCCACTGTGTCCGGCCCAATAATCTCTTTTAAACCTTGTTTGCCCTTAGGGCTTGAATCCATGTGTCACTTTTACTACACAGCTTTTACTTAGTGATAAGGCTGGTTCAGAGTATATGTAGAGATGACAGGAGTAGTGAGGGTGTCAGGAAATGGGAGAAAGGGCACTAGGAAGGAAAGATGATTTCTGGCTCTGGCCCCATCATTGGTCTACTGCTGATTGTACAAGTCACTCAGTTGGTTTAGCCTTAGTCAAAATCTAACTTAATAAATGGAGACAATTATATTGGCTAGTACAGCTAGTGCTCGACTTACGACCACGATTGGTTCTGACAGACCGGTCATAACATGATTTGGTTGTAAGTTGAGTAGGCTATATGCACACGGAGATGGTAGTGCTGCCGGAAGCTGGTCCGCACTGTCGTACGCCCAGCTGGGCAACGTTTGCGCTGCCAGACGCGGAGCAGTCGTGGCTAGCGATTGTGGTCGTAAAGTCGAAAGGTCGTAAGTTGCATAGGTTGTAAGTCGATCAATATCTGTATCTTCCTTAAAGAAATAAGTGACCTGTGTATGTATGTTTGCGTGTACATACATACGAACGCATACATGGGGAGAGAGAGAAAATTATTTATAGATATTTAGATAGGTAGCTAGATTTACTCTCCAATTATGGCTGCATATGCACACAGGGATCAAATGATTCTCTGTGCTAGCCACACTAGGGTGTAACAGATTAGCAAGGGGAAAAAAAACTCGAAAAAAGGAGAAGAAGCAGGGATTGAGTTTTAAGCTTAATCATTAACAGAATATAGATTTCTCTTGCTTTATGCTGCTACAGTCTAAAGGAAAGCTCATTGCTATCTTTAAAAAAATTCCAACTTTTAAAATCCTTACCTTGTTGAGAAAAAATAAGTCACGTTTGCTCTTGAGGTAGTTGGATAGATTTCCATATTTGCAGTATTCAACAATCACCATCAGCGGCCCTGCAGCCAAAAACAGCACATGCTCATGCTCAGCCACACCAAGCCAGTCAGCCATTTGCCAGCCTTCGGCATGCCTGCCTGAGAAACATCAAACCAACCCCCCTTTGTATTAGTGGGGCCGAGGGATGCGATTTAGCGATAAGAGGCGCATGAATACGGTGACTTTTTCAGTTTAACCTAAGGAGTTTAAAGAATACAACTGAAATAGAAAAAAAAAAAAAAAATGGAGGTGGGGACAGTGCAGAAGCATTAGAGAGAAAAGATTAGGAGGACAAAATACCTTTGAGGAGGGGAGAGGCAAAAGACAGCTCCCCGCCTCTTTGCCAGACCCTCTGAGGAGAGGGGCTTCTGGTCACTGTCACACCAATCCCAGGACTATTGAGCAGCTCCTTCCTCCCTCCCAGAGCAGAGGCGGCTACCTGGCCGTCTCTCCCCAGCAGCGTCTGCGCAATTTGCCTCGGAGCTTGCCATAGGACCTAAAGCAGGGTCGGCAAACTCTTCTTGTAAAGGTCCAGCTAGCAAACAAACATGTTAGGCTTTGCACACCAACAAGCTACTACTCAATTCTGCCTTTGTAGCCTGGAAAAAACCAAACAAGTGTGACTGTGCTCCAAGAAAACTATGAACACAGAAATACAGAAATTTGAATTTCGTACAATTTCATGTAATGAAATATTTTAAAATGTGTTTCCCCAACTATTTAAAAAGGTGAAACCATTCTAAGCTCACAGGCTGACCTTGGTTTGCCGACCCGACCCCGGTCTGAAGGAAGCAAGGGAGTTGGGAAGGAAGTCCAGCTGCACTGTGGAGCGCATGTGGTGCCCTGAAGGCCTCCTCTCCCCTGCCCTGCGTTTCCACTGCAAACCCGGGCTGGGCACGCAACTCGCTAGGCAGGACCACTTCCGGGCCAAAGGGGAGTGACCCCGGAGCTGCTTCTCCAGCCGCCGCGCAGGGCATGCCGGGAGCCCAGCAGCATCCATCCGCTAGTTCTTTTTTGTGCCTTGCAGAAGGCGGGGCTGGTTCTGGTGGAGTGGTTTTCTCTTATTATGAGGACATGCTAGAAGCCCTGACAGCATCTCATCCCCCTAGGTTCCAGAACGGGAAGTTGCTTTCAGAGCTTCACATCTCGCCTCTACGGCGGTGGATGCCGCCGAGCTCGGATCCTGTCTGGAGTCCAGCCGCCCTTGTCAGGAGGGGCTTCTATGCCGGCGCCCGGCTGCACCGAGGAGCTGACGGCCGCACATTAAGGTAGGTTGTCTCATTATCCCTGGTCAGTTTTACAGATGCAGAGTTGAGGCAAACAGAATGAGATTGCCACGACAGAGAACTTGAGAAAACCTTACGCGGGGATGATAGAGAAGCAGGCGGGGCCGTGTCCAGGTCCCTCTGACTGTTTCTGGCCACCTCCGCCCCTAGCAGATAGGTCTTCCCCAGCTATCCTTCATCCCTGCTACCTCTGCTGAGAGCTGGGGAAAGCATCGGCGTGCACAGCTCCTTTGCACCTTGCTGGCTCAAACAATGATCACACATCTACTCTCAAGCCCTAACCCTGCCATACGGAAAGAAATGTCTGCGACATGCTGGAGCCCTTAATCATAAGGCACAGCTCTATCCCTGCCCCCATGGGTAAGGTCTGTCTGCATGGTGGATCTGGAGGGAAGGGCCCCCACATCACCTCCTCCTGGGATCCTACCAGTAGTGATTCATTCATTCCTTTAGGTGAAGCCTTAAGGAATATGCAACCTTCTACCTTGGCTCTGGCCACACTCCCTCAAACCCATCCTGAGAGAAAAGTGCCCTCCGCTTGGCCTAGAGCCTGTGGAAGGAGATTTAAAAGGGAGTCCTTTTCAGAATCTTTAACTGCACAGGGAAGGCAATTATGGGAGCACTCTTCTGTAGATGCAGAAGCTGTTTCTTCTGGAGCTATTAAGGAGGCCGTTTTCCTGGAGGCGAGGAAGCACAGTGCTGGGGAGGAGCTGTACAGCAGAGAGCTGTTCTCCCAGCCTGTGCCGGGGGGAGATGGAGCGGGCCCTCCCCTTCTCCATTACCTCCTTGCTTGGTGCAGGCTCCCAGCAGGTTAACCACGTTCAGGTGGTGGCCAATGTGGGTCAAGATCTTGAGCTCAGTCATCAGAGCTTTGTACTCGCTGGCTGTGGCCCCCTCTGTGTGAGAAGCAAGGAAGAGTCAGGGCGACAGGACAATGGGGATCCTTCCGCCGGAGGCGGCATTCTTGCCCTCCTTGTTTGTCAATGCTTAGCCGGTTGCTTCCCTAACTTCCCCACATTCGCAGAAAGGCCAAGTCTCCAGACTGTTTTCATTACTCCCACCCTCCTGAGCCAACATCCTTTTGATTACAGTAAGGCCCAGCACAGTGGTGGGGTTAGTCACTGGACATTTCCTCTTGGTGGATCTAGTTCTGTTCAGCAATGCGCTGACTCAGAGTGGGGCACCTCGTGAAAGTGCCTTCCAAAGGCTTCCCTTCTGTCAGAACCAGGTGCGGCAAGAACCCACCAGGCAGGGAGTACACCTCCATGTTCCCTCTTCTCACCTTCTCCCTTTGGAGAGTCACAGAGAAGGAGCACAAGGGGCCTGCCAGGGCAGAATGGCTACTTCTGTAAACATCTTCGCAATGTGTTGTTTTCTCCCTATAACCCTTTCCTCCCTGGAGTTCACAGGGTTATCTTGGGTTGTGAGGATCCATAGCATCTGACTTCAACTTCAGTCTCAGAGATAAGCATTATCAGTCCAAGAATGAGCAGAGCCTAAAGCCTAAATTGAGTTTGTCCTATTTG
Organism: Sapajus apella; assembly: GCF_009761245.1. Taxonomy (NCBI): domain Eukaryota; kingdom Metazoa; phylum Chordata; class Mammalia; order Primates; family Cebidae; genus Sapajus; species Sapajus apella. Next base: position 2,110,362 of record NW_022436972.1, read on the forward strand.
TTCTTATTAACTTATCAGGCATTTAAAAATTTTTAATTATTTTTAGAAATATGAAAATTAAATAATCTTGCTATAAAATATTTCAACAATATGAGTTGGAGTAAAAACATATAGGTAAAAGAATCTAGATAAAAAGTGAAAGCCACTCTAACCCACTTGCCTTCTTAGAAGCAACCACTTTTAATAGTTTGGTGTTCAGACCTTTTTCTATGCATTTATAAATATATATATATATATATATATTATAAAACAGGGGGTCTTTTTTTTCGATGGTTTACCTAAATGAAGTCATATATATAGTCTATTTTAAAAATGTGTTTCCCCCTTTTAATCAGAGACTTTTTCTATGTTTTAATTTATTTTTATTATTTTATTTTTCTATTTTTTTAAAATCTCTGCTTAGACTAGCATTATTTATTTATTTTTTTGAGACAGAATCTCGCTCTGTCACCCAGGTTGGAGTGCAGTGGTGCGATCTCGGCTCACTGCAGCCTCTGCCTCCTGGTTCAAGCCATCCCCATGCCTCAGCCTCCCGAGTAGCTGGGATTGTAGGTGGACACCACAATGCCCGGGTATTTTTGTATTTTTGGTAGAGACAGGGTTTCACTGTGTTGGCCAGGCTGGTCTTGAACTACTGACCTCAGGTGATCTACTGGTCTCTGTCTCCCAAAGTGCTGGGATTACAGGCGTGAGCCACCATGCCTGGCCTATTCCTTTTAATTGATTAATGGTGTCCCTGACATTTAGAGTGTCTACAGTCTTTTTGCTATTACAAATAATACTGTGAAAGTCTGTGTGTAGTCTCTGTGCACACATGCAAGTGTTTCTGTAGGACAGTGTCCTGGAAGTGGGTCAGAGGTATGTGCATTGAACATTGTGGTAGATACCAACATGGTATTTCATAAGCACATTTTTAAATGATAACCAGATAAACTCCAAAAGTCTGCTCGTGGGGCTAGGGCTGGCTCACAGTAGATGCTCAACAAATATTTTGGAATAAATAAACACAATTACTCTTCTCATTTCAGGCATGGGTGTAAGGCCCAAAAAGGTTAATATTTTTGCTCAAGGACACTTTGAAAGAGCTTTTGAGTTATGGCCTTTGTTTCACTTTATGACTTTATTCCTTTTTTTTGGGACAGCATATCACTCTGTCACCCAGGCTGGAGTGCAGTGGTGTGATCTCAGCTTACTGCAACCTTCAACTCTCAGGGTCAAGCAATTCTCCTGCCTCACCTCCCACTATAGGTGCCTGCCACCACACCCAGCTAATTTTTGTATTTTTTAGTAGAGACTGGGTTTCGCCAGGCTGGTCTTGAATGCCTGACCTCCTGATCTGCCTGCCTCAGTCTCCCAAAGTACTAGGATTACAGGTGTGAGCCACCACACCTGGCGGTGCCTTTTTTTATATCTCCCAAAAACAGATGGCCAACCAATTTAAGCAAGAAAGCTGAATGAAAATTTTTATTTTAGGAATTTTATAGAGTGGGTGATTTGGCAGTTTTTTTCAAATCAATGCTGATGGCTTAAAAAAAAAGGAGAAGAAGAAGAAGAAAAGAAAGAGAGTGATAGGCATTTATGAAGACACTACACGCAATTTCTGTAGTACATAGAAGAGAATCTCTGGGCATTTAAAAAAATCTCAGCTGGGTGCAGTGGTTCATACCTGTAATCCCAGCACTTTGGGAGGCTGATACAGGAGGACTGCTTGAGCCCAGCAGTCCTCCCAGGAGTTTGAGACCAGCCTGGGCAAGATGGGGAGACCTTGTCCCCCTCCAAAAAAATTGTTTTAAATTAGCTAGGTGTGACGGTGTGAGCCTCTAGTCCTAACTGCTTGAGAGGCTGAGGTGGAAGGACTGCTTGAGCCTGTAAGGCAGAGGCTGCAGTGAACTATGATCATGCTACTGCACGCCAGCCTGAGTGACAGAGTAAAACCCTGTCTCTTAGAAAAAAAAAAATCTCAAGTCGGAATCTTCCTTTCAAATTCATTCATCTCCCTATAATCCTTTCCTCTTCGGAGTTCTGCCCCTTTGCCACAGAGGAAAAAAAACCAGGCTCTTGTTTAGCTTGCTGGGCCACAAGTGTTATAGGCAGGGCCTATAGGGCCACAGGTGTTATCTTGGACTCACAACAGACTAGTGTGGACATCAGAGCTGCCTCTCCTAGAGGACAATGTGTGGCAGCAAGCTGGGAAAAGGGACTGGCTGAGGAAACAGTTGCTTCCAGATTTAGTGTCCACCTATGTCTAGGTTGGATACCGGATTGCCTCCATAAATCAGGCCAGGATCATTTTCAGGGTTTTGGAGCAATGGGCCAATTCCAAGAAGCCAGGTCTCTGCAGCCCCTCTTTTGTGGCACACTGGTGTGGAGGCAAGAGCACTGCATTCAAAGCTGGAAGGCTTTTGCCCACAAACCCTGACTTACACTGAGCAGCTGTGTGGCCTTGCAGAGGCTAGTTAACCTTTCTTGGCCATGTTTCCTCATCTGCAAACTGAGCATAATAATGTCTACCTCACAAGGCTGTAGAGAGAAAATAAGAAAAGTGGCAGTTCCATGTGGTTCAGCTTAATATGTGAAAGTACCTAGTGTGAGCTTTCTCACACAGAAGACATGTTGATGCCTCTTCTCTTCAGAACCTGGGGTTCTTTGGGAGAGGATGCTAGCATGTCTGTATTCTGACAGAAAGGCCTGCCATCGTCTGGGCAGTCTACCCCAAACAAAAGTTCTGACTTGTAGATGCAAAACTCCTTCCAAGACTACTTTCAGAGTAGAACTGGCAGGTTCTATGCAGAGTTTTATTAGTCTTTTCTTGGGAGTACAGCCTTTTGAAGTTGAAAATATCTTTACATGGGGCTTTTGAAATAATGGAGTTATTGCTAGAAGATTAAGAACTTTGAAGTCTCCCTAAGCAAACAACCCTTTCTCCTGGAGGCTGTGCTATGTACCTGCATAGCTAGACTCTCAGCCAGGGCTTCAGAATCCCCCAGGAATATCCTGAAGATTTTGGAAAGTTAAAAGCTGCCCTTTGAGTTTTTCAGTTCTGTTGAGTTGAAGCAGCATAAAATTCCATTACGGATGAGGAAATGAAGTATTTTCTACACTTTAAAGGACCTGTGAGTCTTTGAGACATTTGGTCCTTTCACTGATTTTCATTTTCAATCTTTCTTTGGTGTTGGGCATAAGTCACTGTGTGATTTGGCTCTACCTCCCAGTGCTTTGCAGAGTAGTAATATCTTTCAACACTAGAAAGATAATTCAGTTTTTTAAATTGGTAAAGATGAAATATTTTATGGTTGGGGCTTATTAGTATAAAATGGTTTAGAGCTCTGATCAACTCAATTGTTCTAGCTTTATAGTTTTACTTTATAGTCAGGTCAAGCCCAAGCTAAGCCATTGGGACTTAGGATGTGCTGCTAAGTTTCCATTACAACATCACAGTGGAGCATGCCAAAATTTGAACCTGCAGTTACAATGGGCTTAAGTCCCTTGTCATCTATAGTCTGTGATGTGAGAAGAGAAAGACCTTTGACGTGACAGAGATGATTTTCTTGTGGACAGTGCTGTTCCATTTACGAGGTTTATTCTGAGCTCATGCTGGCCTAATCTAAAACTCGTGAGCGAAGAGGCTCCTAGCAGTAGAAGAAAATTATGTGGCCGGAGCAGAAATAGCTTATGTCTGTTCCCAGGCTATACCCCACTTGTACCAACATTTAGGAAATGCAAAATGGTGATGGGTCGGTTGAAAGCCAAACTATGACATACATACCTTTTAGCATTTTCACAGCCACAGTCCGGCATGTAGGTGATTTCTTAATGCCAAATGCTGATGCTTGAACCACTTTTCCAAAAGCCCCTCTTCCAAGTGATTTGCCTACAATGAGGAGAAGACACTGGTTTGTTTGCCAAGGCAATAGGGTGAGTTTAAGTCTTTTTCAGGAAGGAAATGCCTTTTCCCATGTGTGTATGTGAGGCATGGAATCTCCAGTGAACTGACCCTAAAAGAGACAAAGTAAGGGACTTGTTTCTGGAGTCTCTTCCTTTCAATTCTTAACTCTGTTCCTGAGGCCCCACATCCTTCAGAGATAGAATAAGTCCCTAGAAGGCATTCAGTGAAGGTAGATGTCCAGTTTCCTTTTCACAGGGTCCTCCCAGACGAAAGATGGGACCAAGTCCCATGTGGTTTCTTCCATTGTTTAATTACATTATGACCAAGAAGACTTCCCTATGTGTAACCTAAGCTCCCTTTCTTGCCACTTACAGTCATTTTCTTTCATCTTTTTTCAGCAAAAAGGGAGAAATAGAAAATGATGGTTGCTACTGTGGATTATAATAATACTCATAACTGTAAAATAGTCACTAAGTCATTTCTCTGACTTCCCTACCAGGCAGCATATTCCCAGTCTTTCTAATGTGTCTTTATATGAAGATTACAAATCCTCGTGGTTCAGCACAGCAGCCTGGTCAACCACTGGTAATAATTTGTTTCAACCCCAGAGAGGTAGTTGCTAAATGCAATAACCAGGAAAGATTTCTTTCATGGTCCACATAATGCTATGCTGTAATGATTGTTAATGTGTTTCTTTCCCTATCCTAGAATGAGCCAACTTGACTCAGTGGGGCAAGGACCATGTCTGAATCTTCGCAGAACCTAACTTGGTGCCTGGTGCTATCAGTTATTACTATATATTATTGCAGGATGGAAAGTAGTGTTCAGAAATTTGTGTGATGCCCAAAACAAATCTCTTACAGTCATAGGTAACTAGAGGGGCCTGTGGGATGGAGACGCTGAGATTGGTGCCCGTCGGGGAGGGCATTCCCTGGAGTACCTAAGCTACCTTTTATATCAGGAAACTTCCTTTTGCACATCAGGAAAGAGACAGCTCAATAGAACCCAGAGAAATGGTACACCACCAGCATGATAGGCCCAAAGAAGAATGAGTGGAAGAAGTCACTCTTTTGGCTTTTCTTGGGGGAAGGGGAAATAAACAACAGAATACCACTTGTTGGTTAAAATTATGATAAATCCTGGCAGTTAGAGTGTTAATTTACCACAGCCCCCTCCTTTCCCAACCAAGTCTTCTTTCTTAGACCCGTCTGATAATGTGCCTTCAGTTCATTAACCTTCTTTCCTCCCTCCTTTCTTCATTATTGAATCCCTTTTCTCAAAGGACACTTTTTTTTTAAAGTTTCTTGTATTTTATAATGAAGCTTTACTTTTTCCTCATCATATTAGAACTTTTCTACTTTTATGCCCAGCTGCTCAGTGACAAAAATGTCTTTACCTTGCCTCTGCTTAATGTCTTTTATTACCCACTACCCCACGTGTCTAGTTAGGATGTATGAAAATTTCAGTTATACCAGTGTCATCATTAGGGCCTCTGTGTGGCTGTCTGCATCTATCTCATAGGGACATGCTCTGCATTCAGAGGGAACACTGGAGAGATAACACATTTCTGTTTCTGTCAAGCATGCTGCTTTGGTGTCCCCTGAATGTCATTCCTCCCAGAGCATGCAACATGGGCAGAGCTATTGCCTCTGCTTCCTTTTTTTGCATAAAATTGTCCAATAAATAAACCAAGATGAGGACTCTTGAGTTGAAATAAAAGAGCCTCCAGTGGATCTTGAAAATCAGGTGTGGGAACAGTGAAAATCAGATGTGGGAACAGTGCTAGCAAATGCCTTCTCTATACTAGTAAAAACTGGCGCATTTTGATTGGAGGCTTATTTCTTGCTTTATTTGAGATAAAAGATCAATGCTTTTCTTCCACAATGCCTTCTACTGTCTAAAAAGAAAAGTGTCTTGAGCCTGAGAAATATCCAGATCCTTTCTCCTTACACTCCTAAGGCTCTTGCATGTTTGGGGCAGGTGGCATCCTTTGCACTTTCCATAGTTTCAGCCCCGACGTCCCAACTCAGCAGTCACAACACCCATAGTTTTAACAAGTGTTTGGGACGTTTCTTATCAGTGAGAATAAACTGGCTTTCATTTGGCTTCCCTCAGTCTTTTCTTTATTCTCTTGGAAACCGACTGCTGCCTCATAAAACAGCATGAAGCTGTTATGGGATCCTCAATCATCTGATGTGTTGGAATCCTGCAGACCCATGGTTCCAGTTTCAGGGGAGCCCAGTTGCCCCGGACTTGACCTCACCTGATCCTTCTTTTCCCTTAAAATTCTCCTCAGTGTTTCCCGGAATGCCACTAACTAGCTTGGAAGTGTGCTAGGTCATTGCCATACCATGCAAGGATATTGGAATCTCCTCCAAGAATGTCTTGGACTGGCCAGGGGCCCTGGGCACTCTGGGGAGAGTGCATGGTAGCATGGGCTGGGCCACCTCTAGCATTCAGGGCTGGTCTTACAAGAGGCAGCACCAGCCCAGGCACCATCCACTTGCCAAATTCCAGACTCCCTGTATTGTTTGCCATATTAGGTAATTCTGACTTTTGATTATTTTCCAATAGAAAAATGCAATGTTGAACATTATGCTAACTTTTTTTCTTTTTTTTGAGATGGAGTCTCACTTTGTCACCCAGGCTGGAGTGCCGTGGCATGATCTAGGCTCACTGCAACCTCTGCCTCCTGGGTTCAAACGATTCTCCTGCCTCAGCCTCCCAAATAGCTGGGACTATAGGTGTGCGCCACCACGCCTGGCACATTTTTGTATTTTTAGTAGAGATGGGGTTTCACCACGTTGGCCAGGCTGGTCTTGAACTCCTGACCTCAGGTGATCCACCCGCCTCAGCCTCCCAAAATGTTGGGATTATAGACGTGAGCTACCATGCCTGGCCTATTCTAACTTCTGTAATACATTTATAGAAGCTGAATTCTCTCCTAACTTCCGTGATAAATTTATAGAAGCTGAATTCTTTCCCATGGGTTAGTGAAGAATCATTTATTTTTTAAGAAAAGGTTCCTTTTGTTCTTGGATTTCAGGAATTTTAGTGGTAGCAACACCTTTGACCCAAGCTCCAACTGCATCCATCTATCAGGTAGTGTAAATTCCAATCCCACTCACTAGGGCTGCTGATAGTAACCAACACAGTAGATACAGCGGAAATCAGATACAACCTTGTGTATTTCTCTACATTTACAACCCTAGTGTAACTGCCAGTTAAAACAGCCTTTTTTCCCTCTATCTGGACATAATCTGGGTTATTTTCAGTTGTCAGACATGACTTCAAATTACTTTGTCATTTATTTGGCTTAAGAAATAAACAAGTCTTGGGCCTCCTTGCTCCCACGTTAATCAATCAGAGGAGCATACCTCTGGGCCTTTCAGCCACACTCTGCATTGAAAGACAAAGTTAGCAGACTTGACACACTTTCTCTCACCATCAGAAACACTCACATGGACATAAGCCAAATCCTAGCATGTGGCAACTCTGGGGAGGAAAAGAACGATAAGAATGATCTTCATCAAGGAGGTGCTTCTGAAATGGGATTATTTAAACCCACAGAGCCCCAGGGGAATTCTGGTAGAAGGATTAGCAATCTGTGATGTGGTGCGGATCACAATGATACTGGGAAAGAATGAAACGTGGGACAGAAAGCTCATGTGTTCTATACTGCAAGAAGTACATTTGATTATGACTAATAACTCTGGAAAGCAACGTGGGCTGAGAATGGCTCATAATTGTGGGAAAATTATCCCATATTCCCTGCCAAGGTCACTGAGGGGCTGGGCTAGCTGCCATATAATTTAGACTTACAGAAGGAACTAATCCAGTGTGCCACCTGCCCTTAACTACTCCAAATGTAGTTGATTTTTTTTTCCTCCTGTCTGTAGCCATTGCTGGCTTTCTCCTGTCTCTCCAACTTTTAACTGATTTCTAAGCCAAATGCAACATGCTCCTGGGGCCAGTCCTTTCTCAATGTAAGCAGAATCATTTCAAGGCCCAAGAGAAAAACAAAAGCCGTTTTCCCCTCTCTGCCCCCTACATCCTTCACCCCAGTATCATTTGCATGTAAGGAGAGGGGCAATACTGTTGAATTTGGAACAACGGGCTCTCCACACTGAGAGTGACAAGCTCCAAGAACACTGGATCCACAATCTGTTTTCCTTGTTCCAACTACTAATGACTCTGGCATACACAGAAGTGAGTGGAAAACTTTCAGAAGCCACAATCCAAACATTTTGGGTAGGAGTAATTGAGGCTCCAGTTGTTTTGTAGCACCAGAGATTGGAGATTAATGGGCTTTGTGACGTCTGAGCTGGAGGAACTGCAAGGTAGGCTACGGGAAAGCACATTTGTCTGCTGTTTATAGCATCTGCGCTACCTGGAAAACAACAGTCTTTGCTCTTCAAAAGTGAAACTTAAATGACTCCCCTAGGGCTTTCTACTCCATCTGGACATTCCCAGGAAAATCACAGCGTGTAATTTGTGGATTTGTACAGAGGGTGTTTTTTATCCATAGCCTTGAAGCGCACAACTCTTTCACCAAATATTTGATTTTACTGTTCGTTGCCACCCTCAATTATGTTCTGGATCACATATTTCTAATCCCTCAACAGTTTCATTATTTAAGAGTATGTGTACTTGTAAGCTTCCTGTTGGAATGCCTCTCTCCCCGTCCCCCTTCACTTACCACTTTTGCATCTATCTCCAGACAGAGCCCTTTGAGGGAGGAGATGCAAGCACCTTTGCATCTCCAGGGCTTAGACCACTGTCTGCTGCTCAGAGAAGGTGCCTGATAGCCACTGAATGAACAAATAGGTGCTGCCTGTCACCTTATACTGTTGTCTGAGCATTCCATTGGAATTATTTACCTTCGTGTCCATCTCCCTTGCTACTTTGTGAGCAGCTGGAAGGTAGAATCCCAGGTCTAGTTTACTTTTGCGTCTCTCAAAGCACGGTGTTTTTCATGTAGTATGTACTCAGTATAGGTTTATAAACCTGTTGAACACATATCTTACCCAGTTTAAGTCTCTCCCGGGCAAACTCCCACTTGCTGGCATCATAAGGGAGCCACTCACACTGCTCATCCAGGGGAACTTCATCTGGGTCCATTATAATCGATAGATAGTCAGTCTTTATTTCAGAAGAAGACTGAGAAGTAAAGAGATCTCAAAGTCATCAAGAAGAAAACAACTTTACAAATCCTGGATATTCAGTTAACATCCACTGTTATTTGGAATCACTTGGTCGAAACTGTGTGGCCAGGTACAGAAAGTACTTCTCCACATGCACATGCACTCATCACACTTGAGTGTACAATTTCTATTAAACAACTCCTTACTGTTCCCACACTACATTTCTGTAATGTGAGCTCTACCATCCTATCTTGGATAACATGCACTCAAATTCTCCAGTGACCTTATGTGTTTTACTTGATCTTAAACAATTATATGATGGTCTTGCTAAAAAATGCAAAGCATTTTTATAAAGTCATTCCAAACAATGACTAAAAATAACTTTCTATAGCCATCTTGTATAAGCAGGAATATACATTACAGATGGGCCAACAGTGGGATGCATTGTGGCTTTTCTACATATATAGGAAAGGCAAGTAGTGGCAAAGTAAACTGAAGATCCCTGGGGCAGTGAAAGACACATTTCTTATGAAGTGTTTAAACCTTCAGAAGTCCTGTCCTCTTAGTTGCTCCAGCTATCTGGAAAGGTTGTAGCTGAATCCGTTAGTGACACTGGAATAAGGTTACCTTCTATTAGAAATGGAAGTTGAGACCGTATATGGTGGCCTGTAATCCCAGCATTTTAAGAAGCTGAGGTGGGTGGATCACCTGAGGTTAGGAGTTCGAGACGAGTCTGGCCAACATGATGAAACCCCGTCTCTACTAAAAATACAAAAATTAGTCAGGTGTGGTGGCACATGCCTGTAGTCCCAGCTACTCGGGAGGCTGAGGCAGGAGAACTGCTTGAACTCAGGAGGCGGAAGTTGCAATGAGCTGAAATGGCGCCACTGCACTTCAGCCTGGGTGACAGAGCAAGACTCTGTCTAAAAAGAAAGAAAGAAAGAAATTGATTATTTCAAAAGCCAAGGAGTAAATATGGTATAAGACTTATACACAGGCCACATCCTGAGTTCATTTGTCCATTGGTATGATGTCAAGTGAGTAAGGCAGACATCTGCCTTGAAATGCTTTTTTGTCTTGGTAATGCAAATCAAGCCCAGAAGATACCCTTTATTTCAGATCATAGATAACTGGATTTACATTTAATGTCTTAAATTCATATCAATGGGTATATTTCCTGTTAAGGGACACATTTCCAGAATTGATGACTGCATTTCTGTGGGCAGACTCTTGGATATGATGGAAAGAGTCTTTCCCATATAATTCTTGCCCAGAAGTTATGTGAACTTCATTTAAATGAGTTTTGGGGCCCTTCCTTTTGGTGCTTTTCCCCAAACAGGACCAGCGTTGGACTAGAGAAGACAACCTCTCATACACAACCATTTCACACCCACCCGCATTCTTCAGCCCTTACTCACTCTGTTCTGGGCTGTCACAGCTCACCCCATCCATCACTTGCAATCATTCTCCTTCTCACAAAAATTATCACTAAAATGTGTGACAGATAGCTCAAGGCAGAAAGTTTGCTTGGCTTTCGTAAAGGATGAAATGCAAAAAACGATAAGGAGCACGTTTGTCATGTACCATGTTTGCCATTGGTATTAGACTATGAGGGCCCGGCCTGCCAGACACTCTGTGAAGAGTATGAATTCCTATACCAGGGTACTGGGTGCCCATTAGGGAAGCTGCTGTCATAGTAGGTTTTATGACTAAACTCTTTAATGCCCAGTATAGCCAAAACCCTGAGAAACAATCTCCAATCCCCACAGAGCAGAGGATAGCTAAAACCTCGCAAGGGACATCTTGGGCTCATGCAGGATATATGGGGAGGCTGGTAGTAGTGTTGACAGAGGCAGGGAAACCAGCAGTGGTAGGCAGTCTCCCATGTGGCACCCATGGAATTTTATGGTTTACTTCAATAAGGCAGGTGAGAGGAGACACCAAACAAACCTTAAGTGAGGGCTTTGAGGAGACTGTGATAGTAAAATGTTAGTCGGCAAATATTTATTCTTTCAATTGACATTAACACTGAGCAGCTACTAGGTGCTTGGCATGGAGGCTGCACAGTTAAGTGCTTCAAAGCCCAGGCATGGGGGCTGGATGCCTGGGTTTGAATCGCAGGTCAACTTCTGTCCACCCACACACATAACTGTGGGCAAGCTGCCCTCCTCTAACCTTAGTTTTCTTATCTGTAATAATCATACTTATCTCAGGGTTATTGTGAATATTAAATGAAATAATCCATGGAAAGATATTAAGAGTAGGGCCTGGTATGCAGTAAGCATCTATAAATGTTAGCTATAATTACAACAATAAATGTTAGCTATGATGATGAAGGGTGAAGATACAAAGATAAAATGCTGTCTTTATCAATAAGGAATTTACATTGTCATTAGAGGAACCACATGGAAAGATTTTTAGATGTCTTGTTCCTCTTTGCCTCCCCCAATGCCTTTCAGATTTTACAGGCATTCTGTTTTGAGTTAATAATCCCTTGTTCTCATTCTTTCTTATTGCCATCAAAATTTCACAGAATTTTAGAAATAGAAGGGACCTCCCTAATTTAGTCTCAATGTACCTTTCCAGTTTTATTTTTTATTTATTTTTTTGAGATGGAGTCTTGCTCTTGTCGCCCAGGCTGGAGTGCAGTGGTGCGATCTTGGCTCACTGCAACCTCCGCCTCCCGGGTTCAAGCGATTCTCCTGCCTCAACCTCCCAAGTAGCTGGGATTATAGGTGCTGGCCACCACGCCCAGCTAATTTTTGTATTTTTAGTAGAGACAGAGTTTTACCATGTTGGCCAGAATGGTCTTGAACTCCTGACTTCAGGAGATCTGCCAGCCTCGGCCTCCCAAAGTGCTGGGATTCCAGGCGTGAGCCACTGCACCTAGCCCCTTTTCAGTTTAATTTCTGCTGTGCTCCTCTATGCTAAGTAACCACACTACATCCCCGGGGAGTAGGAAGGACTGGGGCGGGCTGTTTTTCTGCTTCTTTCCTTCCAGCTACAGCCTTCAAAGTCTGTCTCAAGCCTCGCTTTCTCAGAAGTTTTTTCTCCCCTTCTCCTCCTTTGAACTCCCATAGCCTTTGTACCTCCCTTGCAGATTTGGCAAGTTTTGCTTCTGTTAGATGTATTTCCCTACGTGGTGTATCTCCCTTTTCAAAACTACTGTGTGACCTTTGTTTCCTTCTCAAGCAGTGGAATTAGTTGCCATGTCTGAAAACCAGTCACTCCAAACGGCAAAAGCCTGATGTTAAACATTTACCATAGAAGATGGCTGCTGGCCTTGTCTCTCATACCAGCACTATGAAGTATACCTTATTGGTTGTAAATATCAAATCTAAGGTCGAATAGCCTGAAAACTAAGGTCTAACTATAGTGACTTTGGTCTAACTATAGTTAACTTTATCTTTCTGAGTCTCAGTTGCCCTCTCTATAAAATGGGAATAATAATATATCTACCTTTTCATATTTTTGGAATAATTTATTGAGATACTAAAGAGCTTCCCATAAGACCTGCATATTAATAAGAGCTAATCTCTAGAAATTGAGGAGGCCTTCTGACACTTCTCAAGTCCTACTGATTTTACTTCCCAAATATCCCTTGACTCTAATCATTTAGTCAGAGCCACCAAAAGAAAAGCCACCTATTCTTTTTTCTTTCTTTCTTTTTTTTTTTTTAAGACAGAGTCTTGCTCTGTCACCCAGGCTGGAATGCAGTGGCATAATTTTGGCTAACTGTAACCTCTGCCTCCCGAGTTCAAGCAATTCTCCTGCCTCAGCCCCCCGAGTAGCTGAGATTACAGGTGCCCACCACCATGCCTGGCTAATTTTTTTTGTATCTTTAGTAGAGATGGGGTTTCACCATGTTGGCTAGGCTGGTCTTGAACTCCTGACCTCAGGTAATCCACCTGCCTCAGCCTCCCAAAGTGCTGGGATTACAGGTGTGAGCCACCATGCCCGGCCTGCCACCATAATTCCTTACCTGGACTACTATGAAGTCTTCTATCAGGTGCCTCTCTATTCACTCTTTCCCTCTCTGGTCCATTTTTTTCACAGTAACCAAAATAATCTTTCCAGACATATATCTGTCACACTACCCGCCCCACCCCACATCCCCACCTTAGCCTAACATCCCTCTCTTCCCCAAGGTTTCCCATTGCTTTTAGAATATGGACCACATCCCTCACCATGGCCTACAAGACCCTGCCTAGCCAGGCCTCGCCGCCTTTTCTTTTCATTCCTTGGCAGCCTCACTTCATACCTTGTTCCTCCTGTTCTCCGCACTGCAGCCCTGGCCTTCTGTCAGTCTCCCCTTCTCACAGTGTTCTCCCTCCCCTGCCCAGCCTCCCAGATGCTCTTCCCTCTGCCTACGACACTCTTTCCTCTCTTCCTTACCTTACCACTCCTCTTACACATTTTTTAGACAGCTACTCTTTCAGCTAACTCAGAGTTGCAGTTTGACATTTGTGTGGCTGATTAAAGCCAGTCTCCCCCAACAGCATCTGTCCCTCTGTCACCAGAGGGCCTTGCACAGGGCCTGGCATGCTGCATTGAGTGGGTATGCAGTAAATATTTGAAGCATGAATGAATGAATGAAAGCTCTTTTCCCACTGGATTTTGGAGAAGCAGATCATATTGCAGGCCTAAGTATAGAAATCCAATGTCCTGAATGCCAACCTGGACCTCATACACTAAAGAACTTAATTTTGTGGTGTGACTGAGAAGGTATAGAACAAGAATCCACTTATTTTTACTTCCAAAATGTTATGAGAGAAGTCAAAGGTGGGCCTTTCCTGATGAGGTCTCACTCTGTCACTCAGGCTGGAGTGCAGTGGCATGATCACAGCTCACTGCTCACTTGACCTCCCAGGCTAAAGTGATTTTCCCACCTCAGCCTCCCAAGTAGCTGAGACTACAGGTGTGCACCACCATACCCGGCTAAGTTTTAAAATTGTTTGTAGAGTCAGGGTCTCACCATGTTACACAGGCTGGTCTTGAACTCTTGGCCTCAAGTGATCCTCCTGCCTTGGTCTCTTAAAGTACTAGGATTACAGTCATGCACCACCATGCCCAACCTCCTTTTTATTTCTTAGCAGAGAGTGAGATTTAGGAAATAAAGGTTCACAGGTCCCCTGCTGACGTTAAAGACTCTATTAAACATATTTTATATCAAAAATATCTTCTGTCCCTGAGAAATATTCATCTGTTCATTGTTATGGCTTTTCTTTTGAACACCCCACCTTGTGGTTAGAGACTTTTGATGATGTGTTTTCTTTCTGTGTTCACCAGGTCAGAGATAGGAATAAGAGGGAGGGGAAATAAGGGGGTCCGACATTTGTTTGCCTACTGTAGACATTAGACCAGGCGTTTTAGGATATATGTAAAAAGGAGCATAGAACGTCATCTATGTTCTTACCCTTTTCATTTTTCGGATAAAGAGGGTTAATAGAAGCCAGAAGAGAGTCGCAGCCACACAGGTACATGTTAGAGTGATCAGCTCCAGATTAGACTTGTCCGAGGTTCCTGAAGAGAGAAAAATCACAACAGTGGTGCAAAAAAGTAACTCCCAAACTCAGAGTCTTTGTGGTTTTATAAAAACTTTATAAAAGAGGCTCAGTTTCCCTACATGGTTTATCATAACGAACCCAATCTGCTGCCACAAAATCAGTCTCTGGAACAAACCTCTTATTTACTGAGCCAGGCAGTATACATGATATTAGCATAATGAACTCACATAGTAAAGGCTTTCCAGAAATTTTGCTGTCAAGTTTGCAAACTTTGTAATCCCAGAAATAGCCAAGTAAAAATCAGAGGAGAAATTAAAAATGGGAAAAAATTAAGGCAGGAACAAAAGCCCATTAAAGTGCCTAATCTGGAATATGTTAAATTTCCCTAATGAGTTTTAGAGGAAATTCTAAAGAAAAAGACAAAAATAAAACTCCAGGACTGTCACAGTTGCCTGTTTGCTCCCTTTGGAACAGCCAGTTCAAAGCGCCCATATCCCACTCCCTGTGTTTCTGATCTCAGCAGCCAGACTGGGGGCCCTGAGATGGAAGAGGGAACTGCTGCACCTGAATCCTTCCGAGTCACCTTCTCTATCAGAAACACAGAGATCAAAAGCTGAGCATCGTATCTCCAAGACCAAAATGAAAAGACTTAAAATATTCAGGCCATAGCTCCAGAGAGGGAACTCTGGAACTTGTAAAGAAATGCCTGCATGGGCCAGAACAGTATTGATTCCTGTGAACAATTTACCTGGAATTCTAAAGTAATGCATTTTTCCTTTAACTTAATTAAAATGAGACAGAAGTGGCTGGGCGTGGCCACTTCTGTCTCATTTTAATTAAGTTAAATGTCTCATTACAGGTGGCTCACACCTGTAATCCCAGCAGTTTGGGAGGCTAAGGCAGGAGGATTGCTTGAGCCCCGGAGTTTGAGACCAGCCTAGGCAACATAGCAAGACCCCTTCTCTTAAAAAAATAAAAAAAGACGTGGTGGCACACACCTGTAATCCCAGGTACTCAGGAGGCTGAGGCAGGCATTCAAGGTTGCAGTGAGCTATGATTGTGCCACTGCACTCCTGCTTGGAGTGAGAGCAAGACTCTGGCTCAAGAGAGAGAGAGAGAGAGAGAGAGAGTGGGAGAGATGTTTATATTCAGGTGGGCAAAGAACAAGTAAAACTTTCTTTTTAGAAATGATGATGTGGATGAGGATCTAATCTGCTGAGCGCTTATCTTCCAAGCACTCAAAACTACCCTATGTAGTGGCAGTAATACCCCAGTTTTATACATGAGCACATCATCTTGGGGGCTGTCTGTTTCAATGCAACAAAGATGTATCAAGTTGCACGAGAGGCAAGGTTAGGGCCGGAGGAGATAGAAAGATTAATGAGGGACAGTGGCCACTCTTAAGGAGCCCATTCAAACCTAACCAAGAGACTTAAGGCAAATACAAAGAAATTAGATTTTAAAAGATTCGGCAGTTGAGTAAATCTAATATATGCAACTACCTAATATTAGTCTAATAATACTTTTTTGAAGAGGTGGCATTTGAAATGAATGTTAATCTGTAGAGATGAAGGCAGGGGAGGGCAGAGGGAACAGTATGAGTAAAGACCCAGACCTGGCCAGGCACAGTGGCTCACGCCTGTAATCCCAGCACTTTGGGACGCTGAGGCAGGCAGATCACCTGAGGTCAGGAGTTTAAAACCAGCCTGGCCAACATGGTGAAAGCCCATCTCTACTAAAAATATTTTAAAAATTAGCCAGATGTGGTGGTGGGCGGCTGTAATCCCAGCTACTCAGTAGGCTGAGCAGGGGAATTGCTCGAACCCCGGAGGTGGAGGTTGCAGTGAACTGAGATCACACCACTGCACTCCAGCAGAGTGAGACTCCGTCTCAAAAACAAAACAAAAGAAAAGACCCAGACCTGGGAAAAGATAGGGCAGTATAATACAAGATACAGGACAGGACCAGACCATAGAGGATTTTGAGCATCTGTGTGATGGGTTTGAACTAAAGGCTGCAGGCAGTTGGAGCCAGTGAAGGTTTCCTGCCCTGAATCACAGCAAATACACAAGCTGGAAACCTGAGAATAACAATAACTCATTGGCCTTTATTGAGTGCTTTCTATTCGAGGGACTTTTCTAAGGAATGACGTGTATTGATTCACTAAAGACTCACAAAAATTCTACAAGCTAGATTATTCCCATTTTATGAATGAGGAAGTCGAGACATAGACAGATTAAGCCTCTTGCCCAAAGTCACACTGCTTGCAAGTGGTGAAGCTGTGATTTTTTTTTTTTTTTTTTTTTTGAGATGGAGTTTTGCTCTTGTTACCCAGGCTGGAGTGCAATGGCGCGATCTCGGCTCACCGCAACCTCCGCCTCCCGGGTTCAGGCAATTCTCCTGCCTCAGCCTCCTGAGTAGCTGGGATTACAGGCACGCGCCACCATGCCCAGCTCATTTTTTGTAGTTTTAGTAGAGACGGCGTTTCACCGTGTTGACCAGGATGGTCTCGATCTCTTGACCTCGTGATCCACCCGCCTCGGCCTCCCAAAGTGCTGGGATTACAGGCTTGAGCCACCGCGCCCGGCGAAGCTGTGATTTTAACCCAGATAATCTGACTGCACATGCTTAACCACTAAACTTCCAAGAGTCCACCACTTCCTCCTCTCTGATCCTTTCAGCCTTTATAAGTGCAAATTAATCACTTCCTATGGGCCATAGTCCCCGCCACAAAGTGTCTTTCAGTCTGGAGTGGAAACTGATGTTTTCTCTCCATCTAGCCCATCATAAAGTCCTGCCCATTCTACTTCCTTGGATCATGAAATTGTCACTTCTCCTGCCCAGCTGTGACTGCCTAAAATAAGGCCTCATCAGTTCTCACCAGGACTACCTCATTGGCCGTGGCTCCCTCCAGTCCGTCCTTTACCTCTGCAGCCAGAATGATCTTGCCAAATCACCAGTTTAAAATCCTATTACTTCTCTGTCTAAATTCCATTGTCTATTCCCCATCACCATCAGGATAAAAGTCCAAATCCTTAAATCCTTTATGCCCAAACTTGCCTCTCTTTTCAGCTTTATCTCCTGCTTTCTTCCCACTTGCTTCAGTCACATCACAGTGCTTATAGTTTCTTAAATACACCAACCCTTCTGAACCTCCATGCTTGGCTTTTGTTATTTCTCTGACAAAATGTGTGCTTCTGGGTGGCTGAGTCTATAACTTACCCTACTCATCAGATTGGGCAAATCAACGTATATGTTATGTTTTCCATATCTCCAAAGAGTTTCATGAGGCTTTTAAAGAGTTTAGTGTCACACCTCTGTTCCTGTGTATTACTTCATAAAACATATAGACTACCACCTCTGTTGCAGATATGTTATAGGTGCTGGTATACAGTGAGAAGAGAAAGGGCATGGTTGGGGTTCACAGTCTGATATTCAAATATGAACTGATGAGCGTGTTACAAGTTCTGAGTGAAGCAGCAGAATGTAGGGCTATGGTTCTCCTGTTCACTACTACATCCCCAGGGTTCAAAATAGTGTCTGGCATATAGCAGACATCCTGAAAATAGTGATTGAATGAATGAATTGGCTTACTTGCTGCTTTGTCAGCTGTGCTTAAGTTTCCCTGAACCTCATGGGAAGTAATTGAGAATAACTTCCTTAAAGAATTTTTTAAGTATGATAACCTTTTCTCTCAGTACACATCCTCACAATAAGAAGACTGTAAGCTCAAGTTCACATGAGTTTGGTTTCTTTCTCCACAGTGACAGTGAGGTTTAATGCTACCTTGCTGTGCGCACGCGCACACGCGCGCGCACACACACACACACATATCCTTGCTTATGCTGCAAATAAGTTTTGTGGAATTTGATGGGGATTGGGATCCACTCAGGACACAGTGGAGATGCCGATAGCATCTTGAGACATTGCATTGTCTGCATAAAACCTCTACAGATGCTTCCCACATGGAATGTGCTAAGAGAGGCCCCCTTGATTGTGGGAACTTTCCCACCACATTCTGTGGGACAGGAAGCTGACCCCCAAAAGTCTAATTCTGCAGTCCTCACTCAAG
This sequence comes from Sapajus apella, assembly GCF_009761245.1. NCBI lineage: Eukaryota > Metazoa > Chordata > Mammalia > Primates > Cebidae > Sapajus > Sapajus apella. The sequence goes on from NW_022436972.1 coordinate 2,128,971, forward strand.
CAAAATTCATTTCAGTGGGACCAAATGTGTTTGTGTGCAAACACACATTTAAGGAATCAGCTCATTAAAAAACATCTTCAAGATAGCCATTTATCAGGAAGGCAAAATCTATTTAATATTAATAATGTTCAGTACTGCTTATTGAAAAATATTAGAATTTTACAGTATATGCTTGTAGTATCAATGCTCTATTGCATTTGATGGCTCAGTTGCTATCTCTGTTTGAAAAGCGACTGTTAGGGCAGTTCTTATGCTGGGTGACTGACTGAAGAGATCCCTTAGGTGTTTTCTCAGCAGTCAAACATCCACACATAGGACTGACTAGACCCAGCTTCAACTTGCTGGTGACAGCTGATGAACTCAGTGCATGAGATAACCCAGCTGCACACAGGAGGGGAAAGAGGCCAGGGAAACCAGGGAAACGTGGGTGGGGTTTGATAGTAACTAGTAGTTAACACTGGGTCTCAGGGACATGACTCTCATATGATGTGTGTGAAAGACCAGCATGAGGACACAGTATGAGATTACTTTTATTTGGGATACTGACAAGAATATAGCCAATTTGAAGAGTGTACGGTAATTGTATCTATTACAGACTGCTGACCCAATAGCACAGAGCATTCCATGTCAATTACTCCAGGCTTTATATCATTCCTTTTGGAATGGGGAAGGCAGATGCCACACCAGGGATGGACTGAGTTCTGAATGGGTATGTATCTTGTTTGAGGTCTCTGCAGCTGCAGCAACAGCAGCTCTCTGTACACACGGCCTGGGCTGCATGGTCTGGCGGCATCACACAAGCCCTGACATATGGCACTGTGTGGCATCAGACTGCATGAATGCGTAGGCAGCAAAGCCAGCCAACTCAGCTCATGCAATATAACCAGATGGAGTTTCCCAAGGAGTTAAGGAAACACCCCAAGCAAAAGACCAGAGCACCTTGGCCCGGGGCCTGCCTTGACTTAGGGACGGAACAGAGGTTTCATCGGGAAAGGGCAAGAGGACTTTAGGTGACTTTATGAGCAGCTGTGTTGTAGACCAGGTACTCTGTGCCCCAGTTTCCTCATCCTTACAAAGTGGAGGTGATAACAGCCCCTTGCTCACAAGTGAATTGTGTAAACCTAGTGTTAGCTATTATTTTGAAGGCAGCCTTCCTTCTTTCCCTCCTTCCCTTTCCTCCCTCCCTCCCTTACTTCTTCCCTCCTTTCCTCCCTCCCTTCCTTCCTCCCTCCCTTCCTTCCTTCTTCCTCCCTCCCTCCCTTCCTTCCTTCTTCCTCCCTCCCTCCCTTCCTTCCTTCTTCCTCCCCCCCTCCCTCCCTTCCTTCCTCCCTCCCTCCCTTCCTTCCTTCCTCCCTCCCTCCCTTCCTTCCTTTCTCTTCCTCCTTCCCTTCCTCCCTTCCTTCCTTCCTCCCTCCCTTCCTTCCTTCCTCCCTCCCTCCCCTCCTTCCTCCCTCCCTCCCTTCCTCCCTCCCTTCCTTCCTCCCTCCCTTCCTTCCTCCCTCTCTCCCTCCCTCCCTCCCTCCCTCCCTTCCTCTCTCCCTCTCCCACCCTCTTTTTGTTTCTCCATCTACACCCCTTACTCCAACCCTTTTCTTTTTTTTTTCCTTATCACTTTTTGGACCTCAAGTGCAGAATAACTTTTTTTTTCATCCAAACACATTGCATGTATTCTTTAATACAATTTAACTTTTCTTTTTGAAATGAATCATATTTTGACTTAAGTACTCATCAGTTTCTGCAAACAACTGGTCCACTGCCTCCCTGAGAAATTTGCCTGACCCTAGAGGCTGCTTTAGGTGTTATTCTCTGATTGTATTGTTATTGTAATTTGAGTAACTACTTATTTGGGTTTATTGCCCATTAACCTATTAGGACCTCAAGAGAAGGACAGATGTCTTGTTCACTTTGAGTCTCCAGCACTGACTCAGAGGAAGTCTCAATAAAGATTTAGGTATGGATGAAAAGAAAATTATTCAGATGCACCTCGACCTGACTCTCAAGATTCCTGAGCAACATAAGCCACTCAACCAGTGCCACCTCCTTCTATCTAAAACCCTATCACCTGTAATCCAGGTAACCTTACTATGTGGTTTCTCTAGAGCCTATGGAAATATTAAAATAGGCCTGCAGACCTTTATTACTGCTGATGAAGTTTTTAAGGAATCTATGTACACCAATTTGGAACCACTCCTAAGGACAGTGATGTATGGAAATACTGAATTCCCATGAAATTTCAAGTACATTTTCAAGAGTACTTTTAAGTAAGGATACTTAAATTTATGTTATATGACAGTTATGGAACACATTTCTTTTTTCACAAGTTAAATCCTTAAGTCAAACAGGAATTCTGTGGCTTAGAACACCTTTTAGGTGGCTCACTGGTTAAGTCCAGCAAAAGTGTAATACAGAAAGTTTTGCTGAAATGGAATTTGGTATATCATATTAACAAATGGTAATGTTAGCTAACACAAAGTTTTTATTATATGCCAGGTGCTGTTTTAAATGTGTTAATCCTTACAACAACCCTATAAAGATTGGTTGTTGGATCATTAGGGATCATTGTAAAATGGGGATCATCATTAGGATCCCCATTTTACAATGAGAGACCGGAAGCATCAGGAATGTAAGGAACTTCGCAAAGGTTACACAGCTCATGAAGAGTGAGGCATCCGGCTTCAGAATGGGTCCTTTTAACAACCATCCTCTGCCACCTTAGAGCTGAGATGCAATAGAGCAGGATGGTTGAACATGGTTCCAGTTCTCAGCTCTGCCGTTTCCTAGCTGTGTAACCCTGGACAAGCAATTTCATCTTTTTGTGCCTGGATTCTCGTTTTGAACTAACTGTACTTCCCTGTACTTCTAGGATTATTGCAAAACTTAAGTAGGATTATGGATGTTATGTACTTAAAATAGTCCACTGCATGTTCTATAAGCGCAAGATATTAATTACATGGTCCCAGGCCCTCACAGAGCCCAACACCAAGTCCCTAGGCCTAACACCCACTTTTATGATACCCAGTGCAGTTTTATGTCAGCCTAGTTTCTACAGAAGGAATTCAGATGAATATTTTTTGAGTTTGAATTATTTTGCCTCAAGAACTCTCTACAAAGACCTTAATCAGCCTAACTGAATTCCATCAGATTTTTCTAAATTTTTCTTGATCAAGGCCAGCTTTATGTCACTGGTGAGATTTGAAGTAGAAAGGCATGTGTATTCCTGTCCCTCAGCCCTCCTACGTGGCATTAGTGCACAGCTGGTTCATCTCTGTTTTGAGCACTGCTTTCTCCTTGGGAAACCTTTCTAAATAGCCAACACCTATGAGAGGAGTAACATCAATCCCCAACATATTCATGTGAATTAGTTTATCACATCCTTTCTCAGTGCCAGGATAATCATAGGAGTGAATTTGGGGGCAGGATTCAGGAAGAGAGGAGCTAATGTGGAGGGAGGTCAGTCAGGGATCAGAAGAGGGTCAAAATGGAGAACTGAAAACTGATAGCTGGCCAAGGACAATACAAAGGAGTGCCTGAAGAGCCACAGCCATATTGTTTTGAGTTTTTTCTATTCTTGACTTTTGGGATTTAATTTATTAGAGAATATAGTGTCTACTTCCTATTGGATGAGTCCTTTCTCAAACAAGTGACAGCATGCAAGCAATTGTTTGCAAATCAGCCTCTAAAGCCATGACCAGTATTTAGACTGCAAGATCCTGATGTAGTCCTTTTGTGCCTTTGTGATTTTTGTATCCATCAATCATCTTCAAAAAAATGCTTAAAATGATAGCTGTTCTTCTTCAAGTTGTTTTCTCCTATGTACTTACAACTGATAATGAAATATAGTAAGGCCTAAATCTGATATAATAATGTTCTCATATATACTATGGTTTTTGCAATAATAATTATAAAGCATAGCTTAAGTCCTTGGATGAAATTTTAGCAGCCCCATTGAGTTCCAGGGCTATTGAACACTATGTTAATTTCAGAAATGATTTTGGTTACTAACACTTCTGTTGTCGCATTTGATATGGAACTTCCCCTTTGAGAGCTTCATGTGTCCTTGTGCTGGCACTGGGTCCAAACCAAACAAGACCTGTGATTATTTAAAGAAGGTACTTTGACTGCACGGTTCATTCATCGTTACAGATACAAAAATAACACATTGTTTTATCTGTGAGTATAAGAATCCTTTCAAAGGAAATAAAAAGAGCAGACAGTTTCCTTCCTGGCTAATTCACCAACCTCTTTAAATCTGTTAAACATAGCCACAGACACAACTCGTTTGCTTGGTTTCATTTCCTAAACTCGATTTGACAAGATAAGTCAGTGTGCGGGTCCATATGCATCTAACAGGAAATAAAGTCTAAATCTAGGGAATGTTTCATAGCTACCAGGGTGGTAAAAACAATGACTCTAGAGCAAGAGTCCCATTTCAGTGATAAAATTACTGAGCAGGTACTGTATTCAGTTGTTGTGAACAGCATCCAAGGATCTAGTTTTAATCCAATGAGCCCAGACTACTTTCATTCAAGATACTCCATCTGACTCATACACACAGGCTTTTCTAAGATCCACAAATATTAACATTCAAAATTTCTTCCTGTGCAAAATTATATTCTTATATAGACTTGAAACCTGCCTCTTGGAAATTTCACTACCATCTCCCTTCCTTGGTTCTAGTTGTCTTTTCTCGTGTGTCAAAGAATGAGTTAAATGCCTCTTTTGTCAGAAAGCTCCTTAAGTATTTGAAGAAAACAATCATGTTACTCCCACGTTGTCTCTTTTTTGGACTAAGTATCCTCATTTTCTGGTACTATTCTATTCCTATCCAGGATATAGCTCTATTTATTTGTTTCTTTTATAAATGGGCACAATATTTCAGGTGTGGTTGGATGATTGCCAGTCAGGTAATCTGTGTTTTCAGCTAACTGCAATTTTTAAGCAAAAAGGTTGGATATTGTCATCACTCTTATAAAAGAGAGCAAAGAAGAAGGCCAAAAAACTATAAAAAGCAGACACAAGAGTTCAAAAAGCATAGCAGTTGGGGGCAATAGTGAGCAAAATAATGGAATATATATATATATATATATTTTTTATGGCAGCCAATTTGGGCAATTCAAGTGAAAATTACCTCCACTTTCCACAAGAGTAAATGATATGGCTGACAGAAAGGTTTAGAAATTATCAGTAATGCAGTATTCTTAACATCTGACTTTTCAGAAAAGCATAACATTCATAGGAAAAGGAATCAGCATAGGAAGTCTGGAGGCATGTAAAAATAAGAGAAATGGAGAAAATAAAATTAACAGGATCACTGGAAGACTGCTTTTGCTCAATTTTATCCTAAGCCCTCGCAGACAACTTCCTAAGGCACCTCAGGAATGAGAAGAGCGGAGGAAGGGTGGAGACATTCTGAGGTTTATATGGACGCAAGTCTCAGCCTCACCATGTAGTCATTGCGTGACTTTGGGCAAGTTATTTAACTTCTTTGTTTTTCCATATTCCCATCTGTAGATTGAAACTACTATTGACTTGTTTGGATTCCTACAAGATTAATAGGATTAAGTATGTCATGTGTCCAGCACAGTGCCTGCACACAAAGGTACTAAATAAATGTTTCCTGCTAAGTGCTGGGCATGTGCACAGGATACAAAAATATCTCAGACAGTCCTGTTTCAAAGTTTATAATTTGGTAGGGAAGAGAAGCATATCAATCCCAAAATAATAATGAAAAGCAGAATAAAATAAGTACTGGCTAATGATTCTAGAAGTGGGGAGTGAGAGAGCAGAGAATGAGTATCCGCCTCAGCCGTCCATCCTGGAGGATATTCCAGGGTAGAAAGCACTTCAGCAGGCCTGGGAGATAAGAAGGAATTGGCTGGAATAGGGAATGGAGCCTGTACAAAAGACATTCCAGGATGCACTAACGTCACAAACAGAGGCCGCAGTTGGCGTTATGTGGTGAGTTGGGCTCACCAATGCCCAAAAGATTGACTAATCCAATCTGGAAGGCCCCATGGTGCTGCTGATCTGGCCTGGAGCAGTGAAAGAATAACAGCATGCCTCCCGCAGAGCAGACTGATGGTGAACAGAAAGTTCTGAAAGTGGGGAGAAGAAACTCACAGATGTTGTAAATGCACACTTTTTTTTTTTTTTTTTTTTTTTTTTTGAGATGGAGTCTTGCCTTGTCACCAGGCTAGAGTGCAGTGGTTTGATCTCAACTCACTGCAACTTCCATCTCCCGGGTTCAAGCGATTTCCCTGCCTCAGTCTCCTGAGTAGCTGGAACTACAGATGTGCGCCACCATGCCTGGCTAATTTTTTGTATTTTAGTAAAGATGCGGTTTCACCATTGCCAGGATGGTTTCGATCTCCTGACCTCATGATCTACCCACGTGAGCCTCCCAAAGTGCTAGGATTACAGGCGTGAGCCACTGCACCCGGCCGTAAATGCTCAATTTTAAGCACACTGGATTCTGAGAAACCCAGATCAACCTGACAGAAAAAGGGGAGGGGAAGGAAGTCAAGCCTTTGAGGAGACCTACAAACATGCAGAAATGTCACTGCTTCATACCCAGGCTCCTCCCAGGCCATCAAAGTCCAGCCATTGCTGCCCCATATTCCCTGGTGGAGGGGTGGGGACAGACTCACACAGGGGAAGGCAGTCATGCAGTGGCGGGAGGGGAGTCTGAGAAGAGTTCAGTTTGCTCCTGCAGTCTGCCAAGACCAGACTGTACGAGTTAGGTGAGTCAATTCAGACCTCTCTGGAGGTTAATCACTGCTCTGTGTATCTCACAGGGATGGTGGGAGGATATGGGGGAAATGACATCTGCTCTGAGGATTAGTGACATCTCCTTGCTCCCTGTGTTCCCTGACCCGATGCAGCCACTTCTGAGGGCTACATGTCTGGGTGCCTGTTAAAAGACATTAGCAGCTATCTGGGGAAGAAGGTGTTAAATAGAGATGCTAATAAACCGTTTTCTGTATGAGCGAGCAGAAAAGTGAACATAAGATTTTAGAAGGGGCCGGGCGCGGTGGCTCACGCCTGTAATCCCAGCACTTTGGGAGGCCGAGGCGGGTGGATCACGAGGTCAACAGATCGAGACCATCCTCGTCAACATGGTGAAACCCTGTCTCTACTAAAACTACAAAAAATGAGCTGGGCATGGTGGCGCGTGCCTGTAATCCCAGCTACTCAGGAGGCTGAGGCAGGAGAATTGCCTGAACCCAGGAGGCGGCGGTTGCGGTGAGCCGAGATCGCGCCATTGCACTCCAGCCTGGGTAACAAGAGCGAAACTCTGTCTCAAAAAAAAAAATAAAAAACAGAAAAAATTTTATAATAAGGATTATTGGGAAGCTAAAAAAAATACTACTAATAGGCGAATGCTACTCTCTCACTTTTTCTGAAAGTATAAATTTGTGGTGGAGTAGTTTTGGACTTTTAGGGGGCTCTTTAAAATCATCTCCTTCTAAAAGAATAGAGATGATGTTCTGTTTTAAAGAGTTTTGAATCCTCAGAGTTACAATATTTAAGCAACGTAAGTTTCAGGGGAAAAAAAACCTGAAGTACATTGCTTTCTTCCTAGTTCCTCCCCGCAAAATACTTGCATATTCTGAAGTCAACTGTTAGCATTTGGAAATAAGCTACTGAACAAGTTCCATCTTTTCATGTGAAACCTCAATATGCCATAGATATTACATCTAAGAGGTGCCAAGCTGATATTTTATGATGTTGTACATTTTATGTTTTAGATGATTCTTAGCATTAGAGAATTGAAATTGAGGTGAAAACTATTTTCCAAATGGAAGCCACATGGCCATAGCCGGGGTAGGATTAGGCCTCTTTGTATTTTGCTGCTGAGCAAACTGTCTGAGACCTATAAAGGGGAAGCACTTGGAATATTTTTCTTAAATGTGGTTTGTTGATTATGTGTTGCTTCTCTCTGATAATATTTTATAGCCCACTTCATTTTAAAAAGCCAGCTTATGAAAGCATTTGGAATAGCAGCATATGTCTAACTCCTAGGAATTAGAAAAGGAAAACAAATGTACAATTTTAAGTGTGCGAGTTCCCCATCCTGACCTACCCCCCTCCTTTTTCTTCTTTCTTTTTTTTTTTTTTTTTTTTTTTTGA